>NW_024426885.1:72052757-72143046 GCF_017311325.1 Ursus maritimus | reverse complement strand
GACTTGAACAATGAACCTGAACCACTGGGCTGGCTCTAAAGATTCTTCCAGTGGATGGACTTGGATTTGATGTCCCAGACCACGTCTGGGAACCAGTTTTCAGTTACCAAAGTACGAAGCCAGTCAGAGTCTGAATTATTTAGATAAAGATAAGCCTCAGTGAAGATATCCTTGCTTTTTCAGGGAAGCCATTTGTTTTAAAGTTAGCCCCATATTCTTTTATCTTCCAGCTTGCAAACAGTGATGGCACATTTTTCTTCAATCACTCAGTTCGCTTTGTCAGCCTCTGATGGAGATGACGAGTGAGCATCACCCTCAGGGGAAACATGGGCATCAAGACACTAGCTGTAGAGACTGAGTGTACAGGATGGTTCAGACGTTCCGGAGGAATGACCAGTCCTGCCTTGGGGGGCATGTTCTATAACTTCCTTTCCTGACTTGTATTTGGATTCACAAGTAGGGGGTGTGGAACATTTTTTAGTTCTTAGTGGAACCACAGCTATGGACTGAGTCACCAGAACTAGCTGCCAACACCACCACCCTAAGCCCTGGATAAGCAAGACCATCCCCATGGCATGGGAGTAACCACTGTGTTCGTGCAGAGGCCACGGGGATGGAGAAGAAGAGTGAGGGACTGGTGCAGGAAAAAAGCAGCAGATGCTGGAGCTAGCCTGGGTCTGGATCTAGGCTGGTGTTTGCTCAAAAAGACAACAAACTGATACATAAAATTAACCATGCCAGCAGCTTGTTTTGATAGCCCAAACTGGAAATGGCTCAAATGTCCTTCAACAGATTAATGACAAAGGAACCAGTACAACCATGCCGTGGAAAACTACTCGGCAGTAAAAAGGAACAAACGATTGACCTACCCAACAACATGAATGGATCTCAAAGCTATTATGCTGCATTTAAAAAAAGCCAATTTCAAAATGCACTGTATGCTTCCATTTACATAACTTTCTTAACATAACGAAATTGTGCCGATGTGGAACAGATTGGTGGCTACCAGGAGTTAGGAACGGGGACAGGAGCTGGGTACAGCTGTAAAGGGTTAGTAGGAAGGGGTCTTCCAGGGATGGAACGCATCCATATGTTATGACTGTGGTGGTGCCTACCCAAATCTACAGATGTGATAAAACCGCAGCGAGCTACACACGCACACACACACGTGCATACAAAATTGGTCAAGTCTGAATACTCTCAGTAGACCGCACCAATGCCACGTTCCTGGTTGTGATGTTGTGCTGGAATTACCCGAGATGTCACCGTGGGGGAAACCCGTGAGACCCTCCTTCTCATATTGTTTTTGCCGATTCCTGTGAATCTACCACCCTTTCAAATGTAAAAGTTTTTAAAAGCACATGGCTTGAAATGGTTTAGTCTTCCTATTCAAATAAATTAATCACTAATGTTTGTGACTTGATCACCATACACTGACTGTATTATATAGAATTGCTATGGGCAATTTTGTGCTCCTTTGTAGGAATCCATTGGCCTCTGGATATTTCTCCACAACTAATCATGGGCAGCCCTACGTGCAGACACCAGAAAGAAGCTTCTTACCATAAATCCCTGTTCTGTAGGTGTCTCCCATTGCCTAAACTCACATAGCGTTAACCCTTCAGTAATTGTTACAACATCCAGAAGAGCACTGTTTAAAAGGCCCTGACCCGCCCCCCCCCCGCCCCGCCCCGCCTTGCAGAGCTAATGGCCCTGAGGAGGGTCATTGTGTGTCCTGAGATAGTAACTGAAGCCCTTTCTCATGGTTCAAAATATGTCTCCAAAATCCTCCTGATGCCTCTGGAAGGCGCTGACCCCGGTTTCCATGCCTCCAAAGTGAAACTCCTTCAGAGCTAGATGGAGCGTGGACATTCACAGGCAGCGCTTGTCGCTGACAGAGCAGAACAAAATCACGTGCGGCGCCTCCACCGCGGGACTAGTGCCTCACTGAGTCGGACAGCTCCGTGGTGGCCCGACCAGGAGTGTGGAGCAGGACTCCGGCCGCACTCACAGCCTTGTCGTCCTTATGCAGGCTCAGGGTCGCCTGGCATTCCCTGGCTCTGCCCAGTGCCTGCTTGTGGCTGCTTGTCTGCTGTGACCTCGCGGAGGCGGGTCCCCTCCCGGGTTCCCTGGGAGCGTCTCTTCCTGTACCCCAATTTCCTACTCCACTGAGGAGGTAGGCAGGGGATTTCCTTTGGCTGACATGGGGTTTGGCAGCCACCTAGGAGTGAACCTGGTCTTTGCTGGGCAACTGAGACGTTCAAACAGCAGGTACAGACAGAGGACGAGCCGGGAGACAAAGACTGTACAGATCTATCCTGCGAATGCAGGAACGACGGCTAATACGGCTAAGCAGGGAGGGGCACAGTGTTTCCATTAGTAAAATTTTGACACCAAGGGGGCCAAGTGCCCAAGGCAGAGGCAAGAGGGAAGGTGATAAAAGGACCCACCAAAGATTAAATTATGATAAACCTCAGGATCAAGGTACTAGATTAATTTCAAACGGTGATAAAGGTTTGCAGAGTCCTGGATAGGTTTTCTGAGAATGTAAATTGATACGCACTGACATATCTTGTCTAGGTCTCTATGATTCCCCAGTTAAAGATCCCTGAGAGTAGGCTCATGGGGTGTCTAGTTTGCTGCATGTACTAACCTTCAATAGAGATGGACCCTAATATCTACCCAGTACCTGGTCTGTGTTTGTCTACGTTTGCAAATTCTTCCAGTTTAATCCTCAGAGCCCTGCCATGAGCACAGCTCATTACCTACATCTCTCAGATGTGCAAAGGCGCTCCGTTTTTGTGAAATGCTCAGGACTTACAGGCGTGAATGGGAGGCCCAGAGCTCTGATACAGGTCTCTGTGTTTGCCCCTTGGACCATGTTCTCCCAGCAGCACCAACCAGTCTCTCAAATATTGATTCACTTAATTTTGTTTCAAATGTGTGTGAAATATGTATGTGTATAGGTGTTTTTACAAGTCAGGGGTAACCAAAAGTAAATCTTCAGTAGGGTCGCCTGGGTGGCTCAGTCGTTAAGCATCTGCCTTTGGCTCAGGTCACGACCTCAGGGTCTTGGGATCGAGTCCCAGGTCAGGCTCCCTGCTGAGCAGGGACATTCACAGGGACATTCACATTCTCCCTCTCTGTCTGCTGCTCCCCCTACTTGTGCACTCGCTCTCTTTCTCTCAAAAGTAAATAAATAAAATCTTAAAAAAAAAAAAAAAGAAAGAAAGAAAGAAAGAAAGAGGAAATGTACTCCCCGGCACACACTGAAAGAGGTCAGACGGGTTCATGACGACAGTTCTGTCACAGAGTCTCTCGCGTGAAGCCAGGCTCACTGAACACGGGCAGTCCAGCTACAGTGACTGTGTGGAGAACGTAATTTGTCTGCAGTGTTCCCAACATAACAGATGACGGTATCAGTAGGAGGGAGAGACAAGAGGAGGATGGGATAAACTGAGAGCAGGAAAGGCAAGCAGGTGGACCCCGTGGGGGCTTCTGAGCAGCGTGGGGTCAGCGCAGCAGTGTCTGATTACAACACCACCTTGGCCACATCTCCCATCTGGTGGGAAAGCATTAGGGACTGTAGTGGAGACAACAGAGACACTTGGTGCAGACAGAAGTTACAAGCCCTGCTCCATGCAAAATTTGTACTTCCAGTCACCAGGCAATTCCAGAGGCATTTTTTTAAATGAAAGGATAATATAAAATAAAGCAAAAATACCTAATAGATCTTTTCCCATAGAGACAGGATCAGAATCAAAGTGTAATGTCAAATATGGGGTGAGCTGCATAGCTGCTGACCATGTTGGGCTCTCTCTGAGCTCTGCACGCCGGGAAAACGGGAATGGTCAGGAAATCCCACCACTCCCACCACCCCTTTGTATTCCACAAAACAACTTTTTGCAAAGAACCATCCTTCCATGTACGACTTATCTAGGACCCACGATGACCCCTCTGTATCTGTGAAAAGTACGGATCCTCCAAATCCTAATCCTTCATCTCCTAAAAGATTATACAGTGGACTCTTTGTCCCCACTGACCAATCTGGACAAAATGACCACAAAACTGACTTGACCAAACTTTAGTCTGGCTTCTCTCCCTCTCTGGGCCCCTGAACTCTTACCCACCCTTGAACTGCAGTAAGCACAGAGGACTTAGGAAGCACTAGACTGCACTGGACCACAGAACACCACCTCAGCAGCCTCTCCTGAGTACCCGCTGTCCCCAGAGGAGCTCTTTCTAGCCTGTTGACCCTTCCCTATGAAAGATGAGCCCGTCCACCCTGACCTCTGAAACTCCTGTAGGCTCCATCAGTGTTCGCCTGTTGCAANNNNTCTTTCCCCGTCGTAATAGTCCCCCTTCCCCAACTGCAATAGTCTTTTCAAATCAGGTCCCTACTCACCTTCTGGATTTGTTTTCTATTTGACACTGCCTAAAGATAGAGTTTCTGATATATTTTAGAAGTATATTTCTCCTCAGTCATATTTGCTTTTATTTATGATTTCTTTTTTCTGGATTTTAAGTACTCATCCCTGAATCAGAAGCCACCTGGGCAGAGGGGGCAAGCCCTCTGAGGGTATTAACAGCTTCCCACATACCTCGGGTTAAACCAGAAATGAATAGACAGGAGGGCTGTTCCCTATGCAAACACCTCCGGATAAGTAATTCTATTCTAAAATCTTGCTAGCTTCAGAATCTTCTTGCTGGTTTCTGGGGCCATTTAGCTCACTTCCAGCTAATGCCTGGGGTGGTGGTGCATAACAAAGGAAAAAGAAAAAATAGATCGAACTAAAATATCCCATTAGAGCACAGCAAGTTAAAAGCCTGGCCAACTCCATAGAGCATCTTGTCTATTATCCCTGGACTGACCCAAATAAAAGGTTTGCAAGTGTTTACAAACCATCAGCTTTGCACTCTTGAAAACATTTATGTCCTCATCTAAGGTTCAATAATATTATTTTCCAAAACAAAAGTAAGGATAGACTGACAATCTTTTCTGACCTGTGAATTTGGTAATAGGTAATAGGTAAAGTCACAGGTAAGTTAAAAACTTGCAAATCGCATTTAATTTGCAAACTTAAGGAATTGTTTTACTCATATGTGGAATATAAGAAACACTGCAGAGGATCACAGGGGAAGGGAGGGAAAACTGAAAGGGAAATCATCAGAGTGGGAGAAAAACCATGAGAGACTCTGAACTCTAGGAAACAAACTGAGGGTTGTTGGAGGGGAGGTGGGTGTGGGATGGGGTAATTGTGTGATGGGCATTAAGGAGGACGTGTGATGTGATGAACACTGGGTGCTACACACAACTAATGAACAGATGAATTATCTACATCTGAAACTAATGATGTACTATATGTTGGCTAATTGAATTTAAATACAAAAAATTCAAGTCAAAAAAGATTATTCTCAGGCAATGTACAGTGTAGTACAGGGGCTACCATCAAAAAGGCTTTGAGGGCCACATCAGAGGCATTCACAAAAACATGAGAGATCGCACTGCGCCTATCATGGTCATGAGTGTACACAGAGACTGAGCAAACGGTCTCATGAAAGAGGGGTCAGGACTGTGATCTTCTCCTGATCTTCACATCTCACTCTACTCTTAAGGACAAAAAGTCTGTCTCTGGGTTGACCTCTGTCCTTGACTGTCCATTTTCAAGGGAGTTAATGATCATGAGCATAAGTGTATGTTCTTCTTTGCAGTCCCTTGATTTCTTGCAGCTGGACAAAGGGAGACAGGAACAGGACCTACTCTTTCCTGGGGGAAAAAATCCACCTGTCCATCTCTGTTTCATTTTGTGCCCCCTTTCCCTTGACGGTGGAGGAAGGGTGAGCATGGAGATGACCCCTTCCTGAGGGTGTCCTCTTATTCACTACTGTGTGCTCTGATCCTGCCATTGAAGCAGAAAGATCTGAGATTCAGTAGTGTACTGATGGAAAAGAAACAGGATGAACTAGTGGTTGTTATCCTCGACTACAGGTAGGTTAGAATCCACCTTGTTAGGTTTTTAAAATTCTGTTGGCCAATCACATATTATACAGATCTAGCCAGTATCTCTGGTGGCAGGGGAGGGAGATCTGAAGCAATAATATACTTTTTTTAAATCTCAGATCAATCCAATGGACAGCTAGTGAAATAAACCACATACCTAGTTTGGTTCTAGGCCCCAGAAATGCCTTAGGATGGAAAAAAAAATAAGTTGTCTATATAGCTAAATATAGACATGAGAGTTCTACAATAGGTTTTGAGTCCAGAACATTTTAAAAAATGCTCCTTGGGGCTACCATATTATTCTATTAATGGTTCCCTTTGGGGACTTTGAATGATTAAACTGGAATATTAGTCCAAGGTTTGGAGTCACATCAAGTCTCACCCTCTTACCCCACATTTCTCACTAATTACAATAGTGTCCTCCCCTTCCCTCAAGTCTTCAACATTGGACTGAAAATTGACTTCTATCTCATTATGATATGATTCCATGAAATACCAGAAATAATTATTTAAAGTGAGGAAGAAATGTTTGCATTTGACAGAAACATAAGAGGTCAGCCAAAACTTCTATTTATGTGCATCATAAAACAAAACTAATGGTTCTGTTTGTCCTATAACTATGAGAAAGACACACTTTATGTTCCACAAGGAAGGTATAGTCATAAATTATGCCCAGAGGGCGATATTAAACAGCAATATCAGAGTAAAATGTCTATCACCGTAGACAGTAGCTCTAAACTTAGTTCATACCTTACAATCTCCTGATGAACTTTTTAAAAAGTAATTAAAGCACAATCCGTACAGATGGTACCCAGGCATGTGTTCTGTTTTGTTTCCTTTTGAAGTTCCCCAGAGGAGTCCAATATTCAGCCAAGATGGGGAACCAACACTCTAAGCAGTGTTTCTAGACAACTACGCACAGCCTAGGTATTACAAAGAAAAAACGACAATAAATGGAGACGCCGCTTTTGAATGACTACTTTTTACTGAAGAGAAAAACAAGTAGAAGAACGCAGGAAGGGGGATAAAACACAAAATATCAAGGAGAAAGCCCCATTCCTGTTTCAGTTCATGTTTCCAAACCCAAATGACTATAGGGTACAGGTAGAAAATGTCAGGAAAAGAAACAGACAAGGTTTTTACACAATGGTGTTATAATTTATTCTTTTGACAAAGACCTACTTTGCATATGGACTACTCTTCAGTTTCTCACACGCACACACACACGCACACACACACGCACACGCACACGCACACACACACACACACACACCACGATGTTATTTAATTTTTCTAGAAAAGCTGTGACCTTCTAGGTCTGGATGTTGCTTTTCCACTTTTGATGGGAAAATATTTACAAGCTATAATTGTGTTTCCTTTTTAATTCTGCTATGAGAAAAGCAAGAGATAATAAATGGAAACTTTGTGGGGCCATATCATGAAAGCTACACAGCACATATGCAGGACGATTTGGGCATATATAACATCAACTTGTAATTAGACGGCATTAACAGAATAATGTAAAATCTATGAAATTTTATTTCTGGCTCACTTCACAACTGAATTCAAATTAATTCCCAGGCCATAATGTGCTATGATTTATGGGATATTTAAGGGAGAGAGATCTCTTCACGATTTATCATCAACTTTCTTACTTCCCAGTCCAATTTTATTAACAAGTTTCCACACCTGGTGGCCTGATCGCTGACGCTCACACAATGCAGAGAACTGTTACAATTGCCCAGGCAATTCATAATGAGCAGGGCATTTGAATAGCATTCAGGACACTCCATTCTCATTTTCATTACAATATAGGCAAATTATTTATTGGAAACCAGATAAAGCAGTGCACATTTATCAGGGAAAACCACAGAGGTGCTATGCAAATATCTCAACCTTTTCTGTCAAATGTGGTATTTCAGTCCGTTAATCACTGAAAGCCCCTTTTATTAAGCAAAGGAGCCTGCCTGCAAAGGCCTGCAGCCAAGCAAATCTCCTTTTATCCAATCAGTCATGAGAAAATAGAAAGTGCCCACATTACCTAACTTATTTATGACTGATTAGTCACTGAAAATCAAAAACAGGAGAGAAATTTGTTTTCTCCATGAATACAGTAAATCATTTCCTTTTTTGGGGGGGAGGACGGTCTTTCAGGCATCTGGTTCATCTTCTCTATGACAATTGACCTTCTGATGATACTCAACTTTTAGCTTTAGAGTTCAGCCTCACAGCGTCAGAAGCCAGTTTCTCAACCCATCCCTCCGCCCTCCTGCTCTGACGATGAGCTTCGTGTACCGCCTTCTCCAAGGAGGGTGGTGAGCACAGGACAAGCTTCTTGTGACTGTGAAGAGGAGGCACGGGAGGCATCACATCAGAAATATCTACAGTTGCCAACAACTCCCTCTCTGAGCTACAGTTACAAATACTTGACTAAATTCTAAAGGAACATTTATGAGATTTTTTTTCCCCCGAGAAAGAATTGCAATCCCCAAAAATATCTGTTGTAGGGGCGCCTGGGTGGCACAGCGGTTAAGTGAATGCCTTCGGCTCAGGGCGTGATCCCGGCGTTCTGGGATCGAGCCCCACATCAGGCTCCTCCGCTATAAGCCTGCTTCTTCCTCTCCCACTCCCCCTGCTTGTGTTCCCTCTCTCGCTGGCTGTCTCTATCTCTGTTGAATAAATAAATAAAATCTAAAAAAAAAAAAAATCTGTTGTAAAGAAAAAAATTTAAGTTTAGGAAATAGGTGTTTCTGGTGTCACAGAACTTTGGAATCTGTGATATAAAAGCCCCAGAGCTCATCTCCCCCGTCGTGCCTGCTGCTGGACGCTGGATGCAAGCCTTCAAGTCTGGGATCCGCCGAGAGCTTGTGTAGCTGCCTTGGTTGAAGACCTCTTTGGTAGATCCTGATTTTTTTTATTGTGGCTAAAAACTGCCCGTTAATTAGGAACTGGAACAAGATCGTTATAAATATTTAAAGCTGAACAAATCGGTTTTCCAAAGCACAGACTTCCGAGGTGGAAGGACCACACGGGTAACCAGAGAGAACCAAATGTTGGGAGCACACAGTTCATCCTATATCCTGGTCTATGTTTGCGTTCTTGGAGCGTAAGAAAGACCATCACAGAGAAAGCACCTTGTGACTACGATAAAGACAGAGCAGACGGCTCACTTAGCATTCATAGATAGGACGCTTTCCCCTAATTGGGACACTTTGCCCTTTGTAGTTGTGTGTGTTTATTGATGTGAAACTCAGGGAGCATAAGTGTAACCATTTTAAAGTGAATGACAGAGGGTCTCTTTCTAGGTATTTTAAAGCCCAGACTGGCTGCCTTTCTAATGTTGAAAGTGAAAGCTATGATCAGTTGGAATTCTTTTGTGCTTCACATTTTTGCTATGTGTATGCCAAATGAAAGTTTGGACTGATTTGTTTTTCTGTCACTGCACTGACTAGTTTTAGACACAATTGACTTAAATTGACTATTTATTCAAAATGTGCTTACCTAACACTAGAATAACAGATCAACCACAGGAAAAATAATTACCAGGTAGATTGTGTTCTCATGCATTTGACTGAGAGATAACATTCTCACTTTTTAATCTACCATTAGAGACACAGCCTCAGCAGTGACACTATGATATCTTGAGACCTCCACAAAGAGTAGCCCTGTGCTCAGACAGAGATGTGACTTCCTCTCTATCACTGCTCAGAAATTAGAACCTGCTTTTGACACCCCTGGGGTCGGCTTCTCCAGTCCCTCCCCGGGAAGAATTAGGCCATTACACTCAACTCTTCAGTGCTTAGCAGTGAATCTGGGCAGCGCACCACAGAATTGGAAAACATAGAAAGATTGCTATGGGGAACGTTGACATCTGCTCATGGGACTCCTTCCCCTGTCTTGTTACACTCTGGCGACTAGTGAATCTCCACGCCTCCCAAAGTCAGAGCTTCCTGAGAGGATGCCAAAATCCTAAACCTTTCTCAACTCTGATCAACCTAGTGCTTTATGCTCGGTGCCTTATTGAGTGTATAATAACTCAGACCTGCAAAGCTGAAGGCTACTAATGAATGACACCCTACACCGCTGCTGTCCTTCAGCCTAGGACACAAAGGAGGAACCATTCAGAAGACACCCAAACGTCCTACCAGCCTGGAGGGGAGAATGGCTATGGGAGCCCCTGGGCTCTTTCTGCGTTGCTGAAACCACCACCGGGGGCTGTTACGGTGGTAAGGCTGATCCAAGAGTGTGTTTAGTTCATGCTTAAGATTACAAATGTTACTCCTTCTCAGAGATTCTAATCATTAGATGATCACTGAGGGCCAACCTGCCTCTGGAGTTCCATCAAGTGCAATGAAACATTTCTCTCTCCACAGTCGTGACGGAAAAGTACATCCCACTGTTTGTTCACTTCGCCTCTTCCAGGACACCAAGATTCTTAGGCAAAGGTTTTTAGTATCAAGCATAGCGTCTGTGTTTAAAATCAGATCTCATTTTTTCCCAATGCTCACCATTATTAAATGAAAGGTCAGTGAGAGGTGGTGGTCCTCCTGACCCCACTCCATTACTGAAATGAATAGAAAGGCCTCAAAAAAAGCATCCCTAGCCAAGCCATCAATAATGGAAAAACATGATCTTCATGGATTGCAAAATCGATGCCTGTCTTGACAAGAATATCCTGTGCGGCCTTGGTGTGTGAGGGGCGACTATTTAATTAAGAGAGCACAGAGTCTCCGCCAGGACAACTTGCTGTCCAAACGCCATCATCAACCCTTTACAAGAGCACGTCTGCCACCCTGTGTTGAAAGCCAGCAGGAAATTCCATCAGCATTCCAGAGGAAGTGGCTTCTTTCCCTCCAGCCCATTTCCATTTTACTTTCTTTAGCTAAGGTCTGTTCTGGGATTCTTGGGGCAATAAGGAGAGGTAGTTATTTCTGGATGAAGCGTATAAAAATACGAACACGTGTACTCGTTACTCATTCACTTACTCGCTCACTGAAGACAACAAAAATCAATCCAAAAGAGTAATGATCCATCTGCTTGACCCTCATTCTCATCAAATTGGTTCCACAAAATCGGTGAGCAGAACTGCACATCTGCAGAGACAGAACCTTGCTGTAGTCAGATAGGTAGTTTCTCCATGCATATCTACCATCTTGAGGAATCTGGGTTGCTCGTTTGCTGAAGGTAGTTGGCCCAGTTACAGTAACTGATATTTCAACAATAACAGTAAAGATTGCTGTGTTTCGGTGCTAAAATTTACATTTCACAAAATATAATTCACATCAAGGTGTTCTGTCCCTGGAGAATGCCTGGACTCACAGCTCAGTGGACTAAACATAAACAGTCCTATCTCCCAGGGTGATAACGATAAAGACACTGAGTATCTTCACCTCAGCTGCAAAATAAGACTGACTTTACTTACAAGGAGGTGTTAAGGAATAGCATTATATGCAAGGGTAAAACATCCATTAGAATTAAAATGCAGATGTACCTTACCTGATATAATGCTTTTTCCCCCAACTAGAGCCAGGGAGGGTTACCAGCAGGCATTCAGTGGGAGGAGCCTATGGGCATGACCAGCCCATCTCCCTCCTGGTTCTACCTCTACCATGAAGTCTATCCTCTTCCCACTAGACTAGGTTAAAGATAAAATAGCTATGGCCTACTAGCAACAGATAAAGGACTAATGGCCATCATGGGAAACTATCCAGCCCCTGCTATGACCGTAGTATAAAAACTGAGTCCTCCCTTAGCTACCAAATTTCACCCAAGGGGAACTAACCAGCATTCATCAGACACATGCAGTGTACCGGTCACTGTGTTTTACCTACATTATGACTCCCATTTACCAGGGAGATCGTATTAACTATCTGACACCAAAGACCATTAAGACCCTGAACCAGTCAGTCTGGAAGGATCTAGAAGTCCTCCCAACATCCAAGGAATCCTTGGTTCCACTTATCCTTCCCACCAAGCCACCAAGGCATTAGGGGAAAAAGTTTTTGAGAACTCCAAATCAATATGCCTCGAGTATTACTTAATCGTGTTTACGTAGTCTGGTACTGATACTTCCACGATCTAAACCCATATGAACAAGAAGTCACTCAAGACCCTTTCACCTCATGACAGGATTTTAACTACCGTCTCCTAACTGATATCCTTCAGTCCATTATTCTTTCTTCCCAATCCATTAGTCTTTAAATTAACTTTTCTACATACCTCCTTCATCAAAAGACATTTGAGCCTTTGTATTTTTCCTGTGGTCTAGGATAAAATCTAAACTGCTTAATGTGGTGGCATTTGAGGTTTTCCTTAACGTTACCACAATCCAGAAGTCCAGCTTTTTCTGCTGCTTCTTTTCGTGCATTTTCCTTTTAATCAAGTGTGGGTACCTATTTATGAGAAAAATGCCCTTGCTTACATTTCTCTACTCCTTCACCTACCATATTCCTCAAATCTGAGTAAACTTGCTAATCTTCTCTGCTCGTTCAGACGCTCCTATATTTTTCCAGTCTCAGCTTTAGTCCCTTCTCTATGAGAACTTCCCCATCGTGTCAGTTCTCAGTGGGGACTCTGACCACAGAACTCCAGCCCTGTCAGCCTCACTTGGTAAAGTGTGTGTGTATGTATGTGTATACGTGTGTGTGTGTGCACTGAAGCAGCATTGGGACAGACAGCATGCTTCCAATTCAAATTTAAAATACATTTATTGAGAAATACTTTGTGCTAGGCACCATGCTCCATGCTACCTTATTTATACTCTTTTTGAGCCCCTTAGTAACACTTGACAGGCAGCTGGATGTCAAGTGGTTGTTCAAGAAATATTTGTAGAAGAAGGAAAGAAAATTAACAGTTATGATGGGCATTAAAGAGGGCACGTGATATGATGAGCATTGGGTGTTATACTGAACTAATGAATCATTGAACATTATATCAAAAACTAACGATACCTTGGCTAATTGAATTTAAATTTAAAAAAAAGAAAATTAACACTTATGAAGGCAAATCTCTATAGTAGATGCTTTGTGTGTGCTCTATTATTTATCCTAAAATTTCAGTTTATTTATCCTAAAGACCACCCTAGAAAGAAGCTCTTTTGCCATTTTTGCATATGAAAAACCAATACTCTAAGACCTTAAATATTTGCAAAAAGTCACCTAAAGTGTGGTCAAGTTTGGATCAAAGCTAGTTGTTCTTGTCTTTAAAATATGGGGTTTTTTTTACTGCATTATGGAGTTATCTTGTCTTTATCACAGTTAAACATATCCTCTGACTTACTTCCACACCAAACTAATATTTGAATAAGTTGAGACCCCACGTAAGAACATCTTTCTTGGGGACAGCTTAGCCTGTCAAACAAATGTTATCTTGTGGGGAGAATCTTTTTGTCGCCAGGCTGTTCCCTAAATTACTCGATATATCTGAGCCTAAGCTATAAATTCGATGGTGCAAGCTTATTACAATAGTTAGAATACAAGCACGAATACTGTGTTTGAATTTTAAGAATGAAATAGCATAAAAAATTTGTTCCTAAAAACTAAACTTCTAGATGTAACTACCTGGTTATGGAAAATATAGGGGTCTAGGGACAAGCTGAACAATGCCATGAATAACTGATCTGCCAAATGCAGAAATGTGGAGCATTTTATGGGACAAATGACCCAATTGGGACAATAGAGTAATGGCACAGTGATCAGTGGCTGAGCCAGGACTGAGTCTAGGCAGACTGCAGCCAGCTTGGGAATCTGGCTCTTAAACACTCAACTTCACTGACCTTTGTAGCACGATGTTGTACATCCTTCCTTGACAGCTTTTTCTCTGGCCAATAGAAACAAAAAGAAACATCTCAATATGATATCACTGAAAGTTAAATCAGAAAGTGAACAACTTCACTTTCCTCAAAAAAAAAAAAAAAAGAAAGAAAGAAAAGAAAAGAAAAGAAAAGAAAAGAAAAGAAAAGAAAAGAAAGAATGAAAGAAAAACAGAACATCTAATTCTCTCCCCAAGGTATAAATGTGCCTGATGGCTGGTTCTTGAAAGCGTGACCCCGGGCTGTGATGAGACATGAAACCACAGAACCATGCCAGGGCCACCACTGCTGACATCAGCAAGCCTGGCGGGCTGTCCTGCTCCAGCTACGGTGTCATCTTGTCTCTCAGTCCTGGTCCTTCCCTGGTTATACAACATGACCCTCGTGCAATAACCAAGCATCCTTTCTACCCACGTCAGATATTGGTGGTGAAGCCACCAGACACTCATGTAAACACTTCCAAACTTTTACAGTTTCTTTGTCAAGCAATTTAAAACAAAATGTTAAAGACAACCTAATTTGATAACTAACTATTTCCTATGGTTTTAATTCCTCGTACTGGGTTTTTTACTCATGTCCTCCCGGCAGACAAAATGTATCCCTGGAATGTGAGAAAGCTTAAGGATGACAGAGCTCCCAGGCTTCAAGTTCGTGATTCAAGACCTGACTAATCACCAGAACTTCCTGCTTAGATTTCCAAAAACATAGGCTCCAGGCTATACGGTGGAGCATCAGAATATGATTTTGGTGAGGCCCAAGAATATGTGATTTTTTAAAGCTCCCAGTGATTCTGATCCCCCCCTGCATGAAAGTCCCAAGGTCTAGACGGGTGCAGGTAACAGGAGGTTCCTATACAGACAACAAAATAGCTCCCGTGTGTTAATTCCCCCCGGGTTCCTAAATCTATGTGCCCACTGGCTCCCCCGGAGCTCCTGGGGCAGACCACCTGACATCAAACACATCCCAGTGGCCCCACGCTGCACGTCACCATCAATCACGAGCTGGGCATGACAAGCTCCAAGGTAGACAAAAAATTGGAGATGAAGCAGGCAAGAATTTTGTGAAGGGTGCCCTCTGCATTGCTTCTTCCAAACCTCGCCTATGGGATTATGAAGTCTGGACTAGGGAATGGTGAAAGGGAGGATGCACAGGTTAGAAATGTAAAAACAAAGGGATTGCAGGGGACAACACAAACAAAGACTCTCTCCCAGTTATCTTTCCCCAGTGGAGCCAGATTCAGCAACATCTGGGGGTAGAGGGCTGATCCTTCCAGCAATTCTTTTCTCTTTCCCGCTATACACATACGCACACACATATACACATGCACACACACACACCCCACACATACACACATTCACACATGCAACACATATACATATGTATATACAGGTATACAAGGTATACACGTATGCACACATACACACATGCACACACGTGCACACCCCTCATTTTTAAGGGCATTCCTATGGCTGGGTCACCTGACCCAGTAAAAACATGTGACTTGGACATGCCATTTTGTGAATGTGTTTCAGTGTGAATTTCATATGTAATTATTGCACAACAGACCAATAGCCGGTTTTTCAAAAGGACTGCTATAAAAAAATACTCCAAACTGATTTCATATCTGCTTTCTGGATACAAACTCCATTACACTGCAGGTAGAAGTGGAGAGTTTTTGTTTGTTTATTTGTTTGTTTGTTTTTGTCACTTACAAAAAAGATGTGCAGGTTTTTTAAGTTTAAAGATAAATACTCTTTGTGGAACCAGATAGAGTTCTTGTAGAGAAGTAAATACATCTTTCAAAACTCTTCAGCCCAAACTGTGTTGGGGATGTTTTTATGAAGAGCTCCAGAGCATACTGGCAGAGTGGCAAAGAGAAAAAGAAAAGTTGGAATGAATCATTACAGCAGGGAGCAACTCAGATGCCCAAAGATAGAACTAATGTTTCAAATTATCTTCCATCAGAATTTAAATAACGTCTATACAATCTGCATGTATCCAGCTTGACTTTACCAACTTGAAATTGATTATAATTCACAGAGTGGCTAATTTTTAAATTTTCTTGTCTATGGGGAGAAAGGGTTTATGAAGAAAATCAATGGTGTTGAGAGCATATATGGGAGAGTGATTCCTAAGTTGTGTGAAGAAGGGAGCTCTCTCGTACAAACCACTCACGGCAGCCTGCATCATCAGCCGCGAGAAGGAAGAGAAGAATTGTTCTGATAAGGAAGGACATTTTTCACATAGGAGCTTATCTCCTGCTTCAAGGAAAAGGAAGGAAGATCCCTGCCTGCCCAGCACCAACACAGTTATCACTGCTTTCAGGTAGTAGGAAACCAGCACAACCCTGAACTCTTCTTCTTCTCCAGTTTTGTTCAAAACAACCCTCTCCAATTTCCTCCTAAAACTTAGGAAAAGCAGACCTTCCTTTTTCTCTTTGGACTTGCCTATGGTTCACCACACCTGGCTTGTTCCAAATTGCAATTCCTCTGCTATTCCCAAATAAACTCATTTTTACTTAAATAAAATTGCTCTTTGCTTTGTTTGAAGTTAACTCTTGAAAAACAAAAAGTGGTCACTTCATATAATTCTTTTGCAAAAACAGTATTCACTTAAGAAGCAAACACGATTGCCTCCTAGCATACAAACATCCAAATGCTATTCTTCAGTAGAACGAGGACAGCACTGATGTGCCGTGAAGAGTTCCTCCCAGCGCAGTGAACGTGATTGGAGTCATTCTCATTTTCCTCCATGAGCCTCCTCCTGACCAATAGGGCATCTGAGGAAAAATGAGACCAAACAGAATAAAACCAACTGACCAATATACAGATGGTCCTGGCCAGCTGAGAACTGTGCCCTGATGGGGTTGGTGTATCATCCCAGTCGAGACTGAATGGAGCCCAGTTCTAAGAGACCTCACTCTTTCGTGTGCACGTGCCTGTGTTCACAGGGCAACTACAGCGAACTGAAATCGGTGGTTTCGGGAACTGATCTATTCATCGAAGTAAGCCTTCTAGAATGCTTTGAGTGCAGGCCAGCCCTTGAAAAAATTCAATTAAATTCATTTGCAAATGTTTTCCTTTCAAATGTATTCAATGTACATAGACATATCAACCCAGTTCCTCTCAATGTGACCAAGAAGCTATAGTGTTGAGTTCGGAAGAATGCTCTGCAGAATGTTTCTCCATAATGAGATAAATTTAAACAGTGCTCTTTGCACTTTCCTTTAACTCAGAGTGATTATATATTGTCCACCTTGCAGCTAATATTTAGAAATAAGCGACCTCAATACATTACATATACGCATATAATATTTATCAGGGTTCACTAAGATTTGATTCTGCCAGTTTTTAATTTGCTTCACATCAAAGGCATTGATATTCTTAAGTGATCTGGCAAGATGACATCCCAAGCAAAGTATGATTTAATTAGATATTTGGAACTCATCCAACTTCATAGTAGAGCGAGGGAAAGAAAACACATTAACTGGCAAATAAAATGTATTTTCACCTATAGGAATATTGATTTGCTCATACGAATGAAGATCATTGATTTACTTTACCAGCAGAAATATCTTTTTTGGACCCATAGGGTCTATTTTGCACTATAATTTCATACATTTGAAAGTTAAATTCTTCCGCCAAGTTCCAAATTTATTCCTTTTGCAATAAAAAATTTATTCCTCTGTGTGATTTTCCCACTGTAGCACAAAAAAATATATTGCCAGATGCCTTTATAAGACAGCAAGAATACGATTACCTCTTTGATATGCTTTTAATCAAAAAATGGACAGGAATGCATAAGGAACTTTCAGTCACATCTAGAGAAAGGAAAATTTAACAAACTTGTTATTTTCTTATGAAAGTGTCAGGAAAGGAATCCTTCTAAATAGCTTTTGCTGTTTGTTAAATCTCTTTTCCTAGAGAAAAAGTCAATAGCTAAGTGATGCTGACAAGAAAAACATATTGTATTCTTACGCTTTTTCTGCATGGCTCATGTGAAGAAGGATAAGAAGGAAAGTGTCAAAGTTCTGTCCCACAGTCAAGAAACAAGGTCACAGCTACACCAACAGTGTGATGTGCTGGGGGCCAAATCCTTGGAACTGTGAAATGTGGACAGACATAAATCAGCATCCTCATCCACTGCAAGATGACGTTCGATCAGACAACTGATATGACATCGTATCACAGCAACACTGAAGGAGTTGTGCTGTTCAAATTACAATGTATTGTAGGGATTTTGATTAAAGATGGTGACAGAGGAAACTACTATATGGAACAATTTCCTGTGGGAAAAATACCCTAAAAACAAGTGGCCAGATAAGGGGAAAAAGCACATGGAAGGGGTAGGAAGGACTGAGACATAATCTCCCCATAAACCACACCCCCAGTACCGAGACCCATCACGAGGAGAGAACTGAAAACCCTGAGCTTCTCCCTGAGGAGCAAAGGGTTCATGCCCCACATTGGGTACCCCAACTTTTAAGACCTGCACCTAAGAGATGATGCCTCCCCCCCAAAAAAAAACCCATCGAGCTATGAAAACCAACAAGGCTCACAACCACGGTGCCAGCAGGCTGTGAAGACCTGAGAGACAACTCTTACATGGGCTTTCGCAGACACAGCACATTGAAGGGTGCCCAGACCTGCTGTGGAAGAGGCTTATTTGTTCATTTTAAAGCATTGCCAGGGCGCCTGGGTGGTGCAGTCAGTGAAGTGACCAACTCTTGATTTCGGCTCAGGTCATGATCTCAGGGTCCTGGGATTGAGCCCCACATCTGGCTCCCTGCTCAGCAAGGAGTCCGCTTGAGTTTTTCTCTCCCTCTTCCTCTGCCCCGCCCCCCTTCACTCGCGCTCTCTCTCATTGAAATAAATAAGTAAATATTTTTTAAAAATATTCTATTCTCATGAACTCAGGAGGAATTTGGGTATATCTGAGGCCCACATTAAGCTGAGTCCTGACACAAGGTAGCCCATAGCAAGAAGAGAGTCTGCCCACAGGAGCCCTGTTGCCTGAGGATTGATTTGTTAATTTATTAACAAACTATTAATTAACAAATAACTAACAAATTTATTAATTTATTATTAGAGGGAGCATGGCCCTGCCCCAAACCTTGAATTCAGAATTCCAGCCTGCAGAACTGTGACAGGGTCAGGATCTCTGTTCATGACAATTTGTTACAGCAGTCTTGGGAAACTAATGCAGATGATTGTATGTCTGGGTCCAATATTTATATTGCATCATCAGGAGGTCATTGCCGGCAGTAGACTCTCAGGGAAATGGAAAAATCTGGCATTGGTCTTTGGGCTGAAGGCAGTGGAAACCATGTTAATGCTTGGAAATGAGACCACAGCAGCCCATAGCATGCTGTGGTGAATCACCTAACTAAATTAACTCCTGGGATCACATGGGATGAATTGATCTTTGAAGGACATTTAGGGAAACTGAGCTCCTCTCTGGCCATAGAAGAGTGTGAAGACCTTGAAAAATTCAAAATGGTGGGGTGGGTACTCCTAACAAAACCAAAATGTTTAACTAGAAAGAAGTTCAAGGTGCCTGATTAAGGGACTGACTCTTGGTTTTGGCTCAGGTCATGATCTCAGGGTCGTGAGATCGAGCCCTGGATCTGGCTCCGTGCTCAGTGTGGAGTCTGCTTCAGATTCTCTCCCTCTGCCCTCCCCCCAATCTCTGTCTCTCTCTAGAAAAGAAGGAAGGAAGGAAAAAGGAAAGAAAGAAAGAGAGAGAGAAAGAAAGAAGTTCACATCCTGAAGTTCTCTGGACTATGATGAACTAAAGACTCTTCTTGATTGTCACCATGGCTGAGATAACTGGGGCCCAAATTCCTTCACCTTGTTGACAGCAAGATTTCTCCTTACGGGGCAGTTATGGCATTGGTCACCAAGGAGTGGGATATGAAGAATTTAAGAATATATGGCAGGATTTAGAAGATTTGGACTACCCCGCATCTTCAACATGCTCCCCTCCCCCATGAACCTCTTCGGCCCTTGCCTGATGGGCTGCACCCACCTTTTTTTAAAAAAGATTTTATTCATTTATTTGAGAAAGAGAGAGAGAGAGAAGCACATAAGCAGGGAAGGGGCAGAGGGAGGGGGAGAAGCAGACTCCCTGCTGAGCAGGGAGCCCAATGCAGGACTCAATCCCAGGACCCTGGGATCATGATCTGAGCTGAAGGCAGACACTTCACCGACTGAGCCACCCAGGCATCCCTGCACCTACCTCCTTAAAGACACTGTACTTCCCTTACTGGAGGGAGTCCCTTTGCCAAAGAAAGTCCCTTCTCATTGCCCATCCCTAATTCTTCCTTTGCCATCACTCTTCACAGTCTTCAGATATTAACTAGAGGAAGTTGACGTCTAGGCTAGGGCGCTGATCCCAAGAAGAAAGGGTTTAATTGTATATATGGCGGAAAGTTCAGGAAAGAGACTATATCGTGGTGGTTAGGAGCACAGCGCCAGACTGCCTGGGTTCAAACTTCCCGAGACACTCACTGTAGGACCTTAGTCAAAGGCCTTTACTTATTTTCTCCTCAGTTTCTTAATCTGTAAAATTGTTATACTGCTAGTTTTACCCTTTAGGGTTTCTGTAATAATTAAAATGAGTCAACATATATAATGCGCTTAGAACACCAAGCATATAATTAGTGTTATTATTGCATGCCATATTAAACTACTTGTAGGATACAGTCTACAGGGGCTGCAGCCAAAAAATCATCCCTCAGTGCAGCTACACTCAGACCTTTTCTGGCACTCAGACTCTAACCCAATGTGTTTCCCATCTTTAGATCACTCCCACCCCAGCACAATCTGCTTATCTTCTATGCTGAACAGGTGCATGTGCCTGAGGAAACAAAGACAGCAAGCTGTATGTACAGCTACCAAATTCATCTCATGTGGTCTGCAACATGGAGAATAAGTAGAATTATGTGCTGACACCCAAATAATAAGGCTGAGATTACAGCTCCCCTTTATATGTAACTACTGTTTATTGAGGTCCTTTGGTGTGACACTGTGTGCTTCACATTTTATAAGCTGTTATGCACTGAATTCCACCCCCCCCCAAATCCATATGTTGAAGCCCTAACCCCAATAAGATGGTGTTTGGAGATGGGGCCTTTGGGAGGTAATTAGGGTTAGAATTAGTGTCCGTGTAAGAAGAGACACCAGAAATCTCTTTCATTCTCTCCCTCTCTCTCCTGCTCTTTTTCCCCCTCCACCCATATACTGTTCTCTCTTACATGTGAGGACACAGCAAAAAGACCAACATGCTGGTACACAGATCTCACACTTACAACTCCACAACTGTGAAAAGTAATTTCCTATTGTGTAAGCTATCCAGTCTATGGTACTGTGATATGGGAGCCTGAGCTAAGATGTAGGCATTATACACGGTCCTCACAGAGTACAAGCCACAGGCTCTGCCCACAGGGACCTTGCAGTTTAGTAATTAGGTGCTAATCTCAGTGTGATTCGATACCGTGATAGGGAAGTACAGCAAGGATAGCTTGAGGGAAGAAATATATAAACTGCCCCCTAGACACACACACCACTCTCTGCCAAATGCAAGGTGTCTTGTGACACCAGAACTAATATGAGTTCACTCCTTGGTGAGTTACAGATAGAGACTACTCCAGGGGGATTGTCACACAAAGGAAACTATTTGCAGCAACGCAGGAGATCATGGGGAATAACTTGCTGAGCAGGGGTGAGGGGATTAATTTTTATTCAGGGTTTAGGATAAATAGTCAGAAAGGGGAGCTTTGTCCTTGCATGAAAAAGTGTTCTGAGGTTGCACAGGTGTACTTAGAAAGCATGTCTCCACGTGTGTTCCATGTTATGGTAATGAAGCTTGTGCTCCTTGTCAGAAATAACTGTCTGACAAGGGCCTGTGGGCAGCTTTCTGAGAGCCAGTAGAAACTAGATGGGATCTTGGGCTCCTTATCTTGGGTAAGGAATGCAGGTCTTAAACGTTTGCTTACTTTTAAAACAGCACTGGGAGTTTTACCATTGATTTATTGTCTCTAATATGGTTAGGCTATTTCCCGACCTGGTAGACACTTAGTTTTTGTACTTCCTTTGTTCCCTTCAAACCCTTAACTACTGAGGTTTTTGTATTTCTTTGTAATTCTGACACCTCCTAGGAAGGTCTGCAAAAATGTGCTTGGACATAGATCACAGAAAATAGCCGGGGGCTTAAAATGACTTGTCTTGTGTCTGGTCTTTCTTTTTCTGGGGACCCCTAAGTCTTTCTGATCATAGTTTGTTTCTTCCTTCCTTCCTTGATGACAGCAAGCAATGTCATTTGGAAACAATGTCAAACACTGTTTCTTCTCACCCCTCACCCAGGCAAATTCTCAGGAGCTTATGCTCTCTCCTTCCCTCTCCCTCCCTCTCCCTCTGTGTGTGTGTTGGTGTGTTCACGTGGACACACATATTTCCCTCCACTTCTACTCTCACTTGCTTCAAAATTGTTGGGAGAAGTTGGACCAGGAATCACGTATCCTGAGGTTTCAAAACAATCTTGCTGTGATGCACAGGGTAGTTTCAGCACCAAGGACAGCACCATACCTTGTTTCCTGTCTACACCCACTGGAGTGGTGTGATCAGTTCTCCCAAGTCACTGGATAAGCCGCACCACTCTAGGAAAATAATACTAATAGTAAAATAAGAGTAGCAATATTAACATTTGTTGAGTGCTTAATATATGGCATACATGTATTATTTAATTTCTATAACAACCCTGTGAACTAGGTATTTTTATTATCCACAGTATACAGCTGAGAAACAAATTCAGGGCAAGGAAGTCAAAGTGTCTTGCCCAAGGTCACACAGATAGTAACAATCAGAGCCAGAACTGGAATCTAAATTAGGCATTTATTATTATTCAACTTGATATCTCTAAACACATAACTCTTTGTCAAGATCATTGTTTCTCTAAGTAATTTTCTTGCAATAAAGCACTGCTTTCTAGTCACATTATCAGAAATCTCTGCATTTCACTATAATAACACTGTTGACCGTGATTTAATTAATCTCGGGACGCTGAGCTCCAATGAAGCCAGGTGGAGTCCCCAGCAAGGAGTCATACTGGGAGGCTGAGACAGGAACCCCTAACTGACCACTGCCCTCAATCTTCCCCTGTAAGCGATGTACTTACTACCACCAATAAGAAAAATAAGGGAATAATTATGGAAAATCACTGTTTTTCAGGGATGTTGCTGGACATTTTTGCAATATTTTGAAATTTGATGTTCACTTTTGAAAATTGAGCTTATTAGAGGTTTTTCAATTATAAATACATACTCAAGAGAAAAATAAAATCAAAAGGAAAAATTCACTCATTTGCCAATCCTGGAGATAACCACTTTTTCTATATTTGTATATTTCTCCAGTGTTTTCTTTACATTGTTAATTGCATCGGGTCAGGGAGCAAGTAGGCCAGATTCCTGCCCTCCTGTCCCTACCTCCAACAAGGCTTTTAAGCATCTATCGCCAAAATGTATTGAAGCCCCAAGTAAACTCTCATTTGAAGAAAGGATATCATTCGCTTTTAAAATTAAAGTTTTAAAAATGTATCTAGTAAGGATCTTCTTAATATTTTGAGTTTGTGAATATTTTCAAGATAAGCTTGTGAATATTTTCAAGTTGAGTTTCAATTATAAACCATAAATATTTGTAGCTGATTTAGTGAACCTGTTAAAGGATCTCAAATCTGAGGAATTCCTAACTCCAATACCAACTTGCTATCTACTTAAACACCACTAGGTGGTACTAGGTGATTTTTCTTCTCTCTTGAAGCAGTAAGAGAGAGAGAGAGAGAGAGAGAGTGTGTGTGTGTGTGTGTGTATGTGTGTGTGTGTGTTCCTCTTGCAGGCCTTTTAAGAATTGTGAAATGTGCAAATGGATTTGAGGGACCATTTGGGGGTGATGGAAAGATTATAAAACTGGACTGTGGTGATAGCTCACAAAGTTAAATCACAAATTTATTAACAAGTCTTGAATTACACTTTAATAAAGCTGTGAAAACAAAAAAGATAAAGATAAAATTTTCCATACGTGGTAATATCTTGAGAGCATTCATATACTTTGTCTATATATTCATGAGAAATCTTTCTGTTTAGCTGCAAGTTAAAATTTTAATTTCATGTATATAATCTGAACATGATTCCACCATGATACTTCTACTCCTTTAATCTGTGTCCTTTCAAAATTGTCTTACAACATCAGAAAACCATCATCATGCTGCAAATAACTAACTAACCTATATATTTAAGTACATATTTAAAATCTCTGTTCCTGGGTTATGTTGTACACTTGGACGAAGAAGAACAAACCGATTTTTAGTTTTGGCCTTTTAATAACGTTAACATGCAGCCATCTCCGTGAAGAGTAAGAGCTCATAATCCCACATTTTAAATTTGGGTAATATTTTCAGTGTTTAATTCGATTATAGATGTTTTTTTCTACAAAGATAGCACATGGTGCAACATACTGTTACTAATCCAGATATCTCTCATCAAGGAAGTCAGAGCTTTGGGAAGCAGGCCAATTCTGTGTGGTAACTGAGCACCTCGGCCTCTTAGATGTAGGTGGAACTCCTCATAATAAACTTTGAACTTGGACAAGTTACTTAATCTCCACATTCCTTTCCCTAATCTGCAGTTTTGAAATAAAACTTTCACAAAAAGATTTTGTGAGGAATAAATGGGTTTGATATCAGTAACATAAAGGGGGAAAATGGTACTAACGCTCCCACGGCCAATTGTGCTTGTCAAAGAGTGGTTATCGTAATTCATTGTAGTAAAACTAAATCTTGGTTCTTCTATTTACAGATACCGCTAGGAAAGAGGGAAAAACAAAGACTGAAAACTCTAGCCAGGGCTGTTAAGTTTAAGATCTGAAGTAGGTAGGTAGCACATGTTTTTAATAAAGACTCAGGTACAGTACCTATTAAAAATTCCAAGAGAGGGGCGCCTGGGTGGCACAGCGGTTAAGCGTCTGCCTTCAGCTCAGGGCGTGATCCTGGCGATCCGGGATCGAGCCCCACATCGGGCTCTTCCGCTATGAGCCTGCTTCTTCCTCTCCCACTCCCCCTGCTTGTGTTCCCTCTCTCACTGGCTGTCTCTATCTCTGTCGAATAAATAAATAAAATCTTTAAAAAAAAAAAAAATTCCAAGAGGGACGTCTGGGTGGCTCAATCAGTTCAGTGTCCGACTCTTGGTTTCTGCTCAGGTTGTGATCTTGGGGTCATGGGATCAAGCTGAGGAAAGGGGACTTATGAAGTAAACAGACATTATTCTTAAGAATTTTCACCCTCACTGGTGTTGTATATACTACTAATAGAAAAATACAGTAGGGAGAAAATGACAGCTAATAAATTAATGTGAAATTCTAATTAACAAAAACTAAAATCCAGTTAAACTAACAATGAAACAGCGCATTGAGGTTCAAATAGTATTTTAGATTTAAGTAGCTCCTGCTCCTAAAAACTGAACCAAAACTACTGGTTCAATTAAAACAACAGTTTTAACATCCACTGGTGAACTGGTAACTATAATATGTAATAGAAAGTACTTTTTTGCATCATTTTTTGGTCATGGAAACATTGTACTTTGTACACACTTGGAAGAAAATCAACTGACTTTCAGTCTTCACCAAGGAAGCTCATGGATAAGACAAGGCACCTTTGGATACCAAACCAGTCCCCGCGGTATAACATAGTACAGCAGATCGAAGACTGCAGCACTGGGAGACTGCCCAGTGGCTTCTACTCAGGAGAGGGAAAGGGTGGAAACCTGGATAAGATAGAAAGAGAGATGATCAAAGAGATTTAAAATTTGCATATGCTGCTTGTCCTGATGCCTCCGTTCTAATCAGTAGAATTAGTATCCACATCGTCTCACTTGATCTGACCTTGCTGCCTGATGAAACCATGGACCATGGCAAGCTAAGACTCAATATTTTGCTGCCCTACAAGAGCTGGTCTGAGATCAGAGCATGTGGTTGATTGGGCTGTGGCCTCCCTGAATCATGGCCTCTTCTCATACCCTCCCACAGTGACTCTGGATTTGGCAATAATAGCAAACCTGACTCAAACAAGCTTGAAATCTGTTTGCATGTTTCCAGGCCTTCTCTTGGATCCCTACTACCCGCAAAAGAAAATGCTGGGGTTAGCCTGCTGAGAGGATGTGAGAGACATGTCTTCCCAGCCATCCTAAACGAGCTCACAATTCACATCCCACTGTAGTCCCTAACTTAGCTGACCCGCCAGCTGATTGTAGAAATATGAGTAAGTCCTGCCAAGATCAACTGACTTGCAAATCCATATAAATAATAAGGGGCAGTGATTAATCCACTTACATTTTAGGGTGTTATGCAGCAATAATTGCTGATAGAGTGGTCAGGCTAGCCCATAGCTGAGATTGTTCTCTCTGCCTCTGGCATAACCTGGATGGGTTACAGTCAACTGTAATAGGGAGTGGTGAACGGAATTTAAGACTGATGAAAACTAAAATTTACAGTGTTACGGGTTATTTACAAATTCACAAAAATAAGGCTATTATTGGAACTGCGCCCAAGCCCTATAAGCTGTAAATTAAGCCTATTGACCTTAAGCTTACAATTTTCAAAATGTATGAGGTGATACTCTTTATTCTTCCATAGACTACCAAATACCCATATGATGCTTCCACATTCATCATCTTCTTTGTACCCATCCCAAATTAAATTAGCTTAATAAATAACAACTATGAATACCTTCCTAACTTCTCTTAGAAACATACAGATTTGACTTCAAACAGTTCAGAGCATTCAAACCAATTGCACCATGTCATTTCTGCCTAAAGCATCTCTAGAATGTTGTTAGGCAGCAAGTACAATGTAATTAAAGGTACATGAAGACTGTTTTCTTCAGTTGGCACAGTGGGCCACACACACACACACACACACACACACACACACCAACAGCACATATAATAGAAGAAAGACAAGTCTATTATTACAGGACTCTGAAGACCTGTAGGAGGAAGGTTTGATGGCCTGACATAGCTGATGAACTTTCCTTCCAATCGAAAATGCCCAGTATTACCTGCTGGCTGTATTTTTTCACATTCTTTTCTTTCACCATACTGTCTCCTGGCTTTCAAACAGCTCTGGTTGCTTCAATCAAAGCGCCCCAAGTTCTATTGCACACTGCACCCCAAAAGGACTTTTTGAAAGTCTTGCTACTCAACGTGTGGTCTATGGGCAGGAGAATCACAGAGCCTATCCAGAGGCTTGCTGAATCAGAATCGGTATTTTTAACAAAATCCTCAAGTGATTACTTTTGCCGTGATTTCAACTTTATTACTATTATTTTTTGCATATTATTTCATTTCAGCTTTTATTTAGTCCTTCCCCGTGGCTATAACTAGGGGACCATGGCAGTGGGATTCCTGGTTATTCTCAGCAGTTAGGCAGGCAGCCCTCACAAGAGAAGAAACTACCACACATAGTACTGCTTTTCATGCACGGTACATAGTCGCAGGCCTAGGAAAGGAGCACCACCAGCCCCCAGAGCCTTGACTCATATCGCTATGAGGCTGTGAATCACAGGACCTCTTCCCCCTCCTCTCCTATGTTATCAGAACTGACTCCCTTCTTTCACAGCCCTGCTGGGTACTGGTAAGTATCAAGCACAGCTCCAGGAACATTTTATCCCACATTTACAATAGTTTTTTCTTTCTACCAAACAATATATATCTAGAGGACAGTTACTGTCTCATGGTGCTTTTCAAAATCTCCAAAGCCAAATAGGGTAGATGTTCAATAATACCGTCTCTTTCTGATTAATGAATGAATAGAATAATTTGGTCACTGGTGAAGTAACTCATTCATGAAATTTCACATACCTGCAAAACTACAATTATAGTATATATTTTCACACCCAAGTCAATTTGTTTCTCCTGTAGTCCACTTCTCTTAAAAGATTGATTCCAAAGATTTTAATCCACATGCTAGAAAAATAAATATTCATGCAAAATTGTTCCATACCTTTTCACTTGCAGTGCATATGCTTTTTTCTGTTAACATTCTGTCTCAATCATTTTTGAATCCCTAGTTATTCCTGTAGTTTCTGGTACACAGCATGCACTCAAATATTTGTTGAATAAGTAAGTTATTTTTAAACTACCATGGGTTCGTTAGCATATTTCAATTAATGAAGAAAAGCACTAATGCAAAACATTTTAGAAGGTTGTCAAATACACAGTAACTAGAATTACCTAAATATCACTTACAAAATCAGTATATCATATCAGACTATAAAATAAACACATCAACCCCTGCAGTCCAAGAATACCCCCCATCAATAGTAGACATCACAAATACATTTCAAAAGAGGGAAATTGTTTAGACATCTAAACCAAAGCAATTTTGATTAGAGTAAATACATTTATTCATCAAGTAAAGTAAATTTAGCACAGTCACTAATAACACAATTTTTTTTAAAGATTTTATTTTTATTTATTTGACAGAGATAGAGACAGCCAGCGAGAGAGGGAACACAAGCAGGGGGAGTGGGAGAGGAAGAAGCAGGCTCATAGCGGAGGAGCCTGATGTGGGGCTCGATCCCAGAACGCCGGGATCACGCCCTGAGCCGAAGGCAGACGCTTAACCGCTGTGCCACCCAGGCGCCCCACTAATAACACAATTTTAGGTGCAATTTCACATGGCCTCGTAAACCTTCTGGTACAGCTCCCTACAGCACAGTGTCTCTGTGTGTGCCATTTTCATTTATATGCAGGTGCATTACATATCACACTTAAGACTATCTCACCTCATAATTACGTTTGTTAGTACATATTGTAACTGAACACCAGGCCAAAACTTAATCTCATGACGACAAAGTTTAACAATTAAAAAAACTCTTCAAAGTATATTTTAATTTGTTTAATCACATGAATGCTATCTCCTCTTATTAGATGCTATCAAAATAAGTAACAAGAGTTTAAACATCAGAAAAATGGAGACTCCAACCTTCCCATATATTAATAAGCATTTTAAGTAACAATACAATCACTCTGCAAATCAGAAAGTAATTTCATATTCATTGCCAAATTTAAAATATCAGTGATTATGAAGATAAGATTGAGGCCGAAAATATTTATACTAAATTGTAAAATACAACTTTAAAAATGGGCAGTAATTTGCTTGCAAATACATAGTGGGATTTTCTCACAGTAATGTTATGATAAAACATTACTCTAAACGAGCATTTAAAAATAAATGTACCTTTACTAGCAAGAAAAGCGAAAAATTAAGGCCTTTTATTCTATCTATAATTACTACCTGAACTTAAAAGTCAAATAGAGGTCACAATGCTGCAAAGTATTTTTTTTTAACCTTTCTAACATATTGTCAGTTGCTTCAGCTCAAATCAATAATAACCACCTTATCTTTACACAAACTCAAGTACTAGTTAACTACAACTAGTTAACTACAACCATCCTTAAATGCATATTTCTCTGTATCTCTATTTTAATTAGGTTCTTAACTCCACCCCATCTAGACAGAATGCTGGGACTGGTTAGGGCTTCGTCTGACGGGGTCACAACTGTATATTCAGGGGCTAAAAACACTTGGCCCATGGTAGACATCCAGGAAACATTCTTTAATTAATTAAGAAGCCCGTCTTCCATAGGCAACTCTACTGATCTTGCTACCTCTTGATCAAATTGACATTTTTAAAAAAGAAACTGATGTCTAGGCTATGAAAGCATTATGGGGTATAACGGAAGGAAGGATAACTGAGGCTACAAACGTATTGAATCAAGGTTAAAGGCACTGGATAAAGAAGATTATTATAAAACATTGTACATAATTTTCAGAGTAAATCAAGTTTTAAAGTATCAAATACCTAACTGCTAAAAGAGTACTAAAATGACAACAATGCTTTAAAATTAATGGACAGGGGCGCCTGGGTGGCACAGCGGTTAAGCGTCTGCCTTCGGCTCAGGGCGTGATCCCGGCATTATGGGATCAAGCCCCACATCAGGCTCCTCCACTGGAAGCCTGCTTCTTCCTCTCCCACTCCCCCTGCTTGTGTTCCCTCTCTCGTTGGCTGTCTCTCTCTCTGTCGAATAAATAAATAAAATCTTTAAAAATAAATAAATAAAATAAAATAAAATTAATGGACAAAATTTCTGTAATTTCACAAATACAATTATGTCATACCATCTTTTTTCATCCTACATGTCCTATAATATTCCAAATCCTAGAAATAAATGTTTTCAGTTGCATGAAATATGAAAATTGCAACTGAAATCTCTCTAAAAATTCCTTTTTCTTAAGTTATATTATAAATTTAATACATAGACATTACAGTGATAATATGAAAGCATCATATTGGAAATCATAAAATAGTAAATTATACTCAATCAAAATCAGAAAAAAGTTCTTATTCAGTTAAACACAATGTAAAGCCCCATAATAGCAAATTATGGTATAAAAAGGTATAGTAAGTACAAGCTTCACAGACACAAAAAACAAAGAATAATGCATACTGAGTAGAAAATGCCACAAACTCCATGTTACAGCCATTTAATATACACATATTTACAACTGTTTCTTGAAAAGCTATTTAGATAAAATATTTAGCATTTATCATAACTTTTTAATTTATGTGAATCTGTGCAACTTTCATCCATATTAAATATCAATTAGTGTAAAGACTTTATTTAAAAATACGATACAATTTAAATTTCTATTAGAGAAATATATTATTCACTATCCACAATTTCTTAAAGTTCTTTTTATGAGTGCGTTCCATAAGAAATACACTAATATCATTATTTATATTTCTTTGGGGAATAATCTATGATAATCCTATTAACCCAAATATATCCTCATTATGCTAACTTATTAATATGTTTAAAAATGCTTGGTGAATAGTGATCATTCAACCCACAGTGGTAAATTTTAGCATAAGGTTAAATGACTGTGTGGGATAGTAAAATATTCACATGTAGATTACATAAACAGATACTTATTCTGTGACATGTAAACTTACTTATAAAATAACATAAAATGGGCATTGGATAACAGTGATAAAAAATGTAAACAAACAGAGTTATATGTTAATCACTTTCCTATAAAACAAAAGATGGAAACATGTTTCCAAAACATGGAAAGATGTTTCCATCTTTTGTTTTAATAAAACAAAACATGATCTAGTGCATCAAAAAGGTAAGACACTAATTTCACAAAACTATACTTCCAAATATGGAGAAAGGAAATCTGGAACAGTCGATTCACAATTTACTGAGCTCAAAATGTGCAAAAATCTTATAATACTTAAATTTATTAAATTCATTGTACATAGGCTGATACCATCCCATACACAGAAAGCCTCTTACAACTCAAGAAGTTAATTATCTGAGCTTAAGATTTAGTGCCTCACTCACTATTCGAACAACAAAAACAACAAGAACAAAAGTCTATATAGTGGGCAATAAAAAGTAAAATTTAAAAAATTTCTAACTACTAATTACAACTGTCGTCACTTTATATCCAAGGACATGCTCTGGAGGCCACTTGTCACTGTCCATGTTAACGCCGGTCGGCTGGCTGCGGCAGTGTTGGTCTGACTTCCCCGCCGCGAAGTTACTCTTTCCCATGTGCGTACAGTGTTCCTCTTGAGCAGGAAGACACTGGCTGAGCCCACACTTTGGGACAGGGGAGTGAGCCCCACCTCCTTGATGGATGGCTGGCTACATCTGTTATTTGGAATTCTGAAAGGAGAGGGCTATTCAGCCCTGTTTGTAGAAAACCTATGTAATCTGTTAATAAAAATGCAACTGAGGGATGCCTCAGTGGCTCAGTGGGTTAAGCAGCTATCTTCGGCTCCCAGAGTCCTGGCCAGGATCGAGTCCCACATCGGGCTCCTTGCTCAGTGGGGAGCCTACTTCTCCCTCTGCCTGTTCTCTCTCCCTCTCTGTTAAATAAAATCTTTTTTAAAAAAAAGAAACTGAGTAATTTAAAACATCGCATTGGCTTTATCGAAGGATTCATTGATCAGATAGTATCCCACCTAGCAAATAGAAAGGAGATCTTTTGAACTGCAGGGATGGGGAAGTTTTTAAAGGCTGAGAGACAATTGAAAAAAGGAACTTACTAGCAAAAGATGTGCTGTTTTAGGAAAAGTTGCCCTCCTAATCGGGCCAGAAGGGGCCAATCAGTACACTTTCCGGGTTGACTGGTTAAAGGTTACATGGGGCACGTGTGTGTGAAATTGCAGTTAGATTAGGCATTAAACCTTGGTTTGCTGGTCTGGGTTTCTTAACATAAGTGACTCCATTTTGTGCCTGTGGCTTCCTTTTTAACCACTCATTCATTTTTACCCACCTGGGTTAATTTTATTTTATTTTACTTTGTTTCTTAAAATTTTTATTTATTTGACAGAGAGAGACAGCCAGCGAGAGAGGGAACACAAGCAGGCAGAGTGGGAGAGGAAGAAGCAGGCTCCTACTGGAGAAGCCTGATGTGGGGCTCGATGCCAGAACACCAGAATCACGCCCTGAGCCAAAGGCAGACGCTTAACAACTGCGCCACCCAGGCGCCCCCACCTGGGTAGTCATTTTAGGCTGCTGGTTATATTCCAGTAGCTCAGTGTTTGGTTGCTGGCTCATTCCTGCTTTGGTGTTTGAGAGCGCTCTCCATTGGCTCCTGTTTTCCATTGACGTAATTCCATCTTTGTGGTTTTTTTTTTTTTTTTTTGGTGCCTCCTTACTTTCTCTTACTTCAAGATTATCCTGTCTCAGTCCTGGTGTCAGCAATTTCTTCAAAGATCCCTGGCTCCTTTTATTAGGGAATGGTATTAAGGTCTCACCTGTGGGGATTGAATGTGCTCAGCAGACAATGCAAGGCAATGCATGCGTGTATTCCAACCCGGGAGAGACCAAGTGACACTCGGAGAAGTAGGAGAACTCGGATTTATTTTACGTGGGCGGACCCAGATGAGCTTGTGCTCCAAATTCTGGGCCCCCGGCAATGGAGTTACAGGGCTTTTATAGGGGACCGCAGGCAGTCAGACTCCGAGGGCTATGCTGACTGCTGGTAGGTGGGTTTGAACTGGGGGAGTGGGGCTGCTTTAGGCGGGAACAGTAGGGCAGGGAGCCTGTGGCGGGAAGCCTGTTTACAGAAGCAGAAACGGCTGGTTATCTCTTGCTCGCAGTAGGGCTTCTGGTTATCTCTAGCTTATTGTTAGTAACTTTCCATCTTCGGGGCCTCCTGGCCTGGGCCTGCTCTGGTCAATTTCCCTCTTCGGTCTGAGACAGATTAACAGGAGAAGGAAAAAAAAGCAAAGTACAATTACATGTCCCCAAGGCCCAATAAAGAAATTGAGACCCAAAGAAATGTCAAAGACAGGCAGGTTTTTTGTTTGTTTGTTTTACTTTTGGGGTAAAGAGAAAGTAAAACTGTGAGGAATTCAGAGCAGAAAGGAAACAATCTTGGAAGCTTCAACTAGTAAGGAGTTCTAAACAGAATTTGGGCTGGGGCAGTAAAATAGTAAAAAATAACAAGGGCTGTTTATACAATCTTCTGGGCTCCAGGTTTCCCATCTCTGGAGATGTCGAAGTCTCTTTACCTGGTACAGGGACATCTTCACATGGAGATAGATTTCCTCCTTCCAGGGGGACAGTGGAGGGTCTGAGTGTCCTCATTGCAGAGACTGTCTCTTAAGTAACTTTTATTTAAAATAATATGACAAAGCGGCACATTTGGTCCTTGGCTCCCTGGCCTTGGTCCCGACACCATCCTGTGATACTCCCACGTCCTAAATAATTTTAGTAGATTATGATTTGTTCTTTGGGATGTGAAGGCTTTTTGACAAATGCACGGTGGCAGGTATCCAGCATGAAGGATAGTGGGGAATGATGAGGCAACAAAAGGAAGCTGAGGACAAAGCAGAAACTGACACCCCGCAACCCCTCCAACCCCCCATGGAATGTATGTGAAATTCCTCAGGCACTCCTGTCTGCCCCAAAGGAAAAAGAAATAGTTAACCTATAGAGACCACAATCCTGCAAGACTTGTCTCCCTCAGTTTACAAATGTCTTAGCAGTTTACAAGAACAAAGCTATCAGTAACCTAGCTTCCAAAAGGGAATGTAAATACAATTAAATGTCTTTACAACCTGCAGGCCATAGACAGATACTTCCAGGAATCCAGGAAATTCCCAACTATCTTCGTGTTAATGCCTACCTAAGAGGAAAAAAACCAACTTAACTCAACAATGGCAAAGCCTCCGGTATCCTGTGAACCTTCTTTAACGTATGAAAATCTTCTTGAAACCTCCCTTTTTCCTTACCTCCCCCAACCCCATAGTATATAATCAGATATATAACCGATATCCCACAGCCTCATCAGGAATACTTCGAACCTGCGCCACTTGATTCTTTCATTACCTTGATGAGGGAGAGCCGGGTTCTTGTCTCAATGATGTAGTTTTGGAATATAGGTGAGGTTCAGTGGGTTGGAGTCTGGAGCCAAAGACCAAGAAAGAATTCTTGAGACGTCTTTGGTACAAAATGGTGGTTTATTAAAGCACAGGGACAGGACCCATGGGCAGAAAGAGCTGCTGCAGGGGTTGTGTGGGGTGGCTGATTATATACTATGGGGTTGGGGGAGGTTAAGGAAAATGGAGGTTTCAAAATGATTTTCATACGTTAAAGAGGACCTGCAAGATACTGGAGGCCTTGCCATGGTCAAGTTAAGGTTGTTTTTCCCCCCCAGCAAGGTATAAGCATTAAGATAGATGGGAGATTCGTGGAGGAACATTACACACTGCCCGCTTCAAGAATCTGTCAATGGGCTGCAAGTTATAAGGACATTTCATTGCATCTACATTTCCTTCTGGAAGCTAGGTTATTGATAAAAATGCTTTGTTCTTGGAGATTGCTGAGACATTTGTAAACTGAGGGAGACTCCTGTCTTGCAGGATTGTGATCTCTATGTGTTAACTATTGTTTTTCCTTTAGGGCAGCCAGGAGTGCCTGAGGAAAGTCACATATATCCCATGGGGAGAGGGTTGTGGGGTGTCAGCTTCTGCTTTGTCTTCAGCCAGGCTTCTGCTCCCTCATCACTTTCACTTAGCAAAATACATGTAAGATTCATCCATGTCTTTGTATGGGATTCATTCCTTTTTATTGCTGAATAGATTAACAGGAGAAAAACAGAATTTTAGTAACATGCATACGTCCTGTTTACATGGGAGACACCGGGGAAGACAGAGTAACTCCTCAAAGTGGCCCAGCCCTCACCCTAAATGCCATCTTCAGCTAAAGACAAAAAGATTTTGGTCGGTGGGAAGGCCAGTTAAAGGACATTACCAGGCCAAGCACAGTAAAGGAGGGTATGGTGGTTATGCAGATTTAAATCTGTGCCTTCTCCTTTGATAAGAGTGTGTTGAGATTTAGTCATTGTTCTGTTCCTGGTACCGAGAGGGAGAAACCCTGACAAATGGAGCTTTCCTTTGTAAGTGTACATTTCACTCACCAAGTGACAACCTCTGCTCAGCTTTCAGAGATTCTCTTGTGTCTGCTATTTATTAAAATTGATCAGCCTCAAATAATTCTTGTGCCAAAGAAGCATATTTAGGGTGGCATATTCTGCACCCCAGTTTGCTTATGGATTCATCTATTGAAGGACATCCTGATTTCTTTAAGTGTTTAGCTATTATGAATAGAGCTGCTGTGCATAACTGCATGCTAGTTTTTGTTTGGAAACAGTTTTTCAAAGCAGTTGTCTAAATATTAGAAGTGTGGGGCGTGTGGGTGGCTCAGAAGGCTAAGCGTCTGCCTTTGGCTCACGTCATGATCCCCCCCAGCGGCCTGGGGTTGAGCCCCGCATCAGGTTCTCTGCTCAGTGGGGAGCCTGCTTCTTCCTCTGTCTCTGCCATTCCCTCCACTTGTGCTCTCTGGCTCTCTCTCTTTCTGTCAAATTAACAAAATCTTTTAAAAAATAAATAAATACCAGAAGTGTGATTGTGAGCTGTTAAGGTGAGACTTATTTAGCTTCAAAAAAAAAAAAAAAAAAACTGCCAAACTTGTTTCCACAGTGGCCACAGGGAGCATTTCCCCCAGTGGGAAGGAGCATTCGTGTCATTTGCCACCTTCCAACAATTGGTATTCTCATTTTTTGGAGTTTAGCATTTCTAAAAGGCGTGCAGCATTATCTCACTGCTGTTTAAATTTGTAATTTCCTAATGATAGAGAATGTCGAGCATATTTTTGCATGCTTATTTTGTATTGGTATGTCTTCTTTCTCCAAGCATTTGTTCAGATATTTATCCATTATCGATTAAGTTATTTCCTTTTTGTTGAGTTCTGAGAGTGTTTGTATATTTTGAATGCAGATCCTTTACCAGATATGTGTTTTGTGAATATTTTCTCCCCGTGTGTGGATTGTCTTTTAGTTTTCTGAGCAAGGTCTTTCACAGAGAAGTTTTAATTTTAGGAAGTTCATGTTATCAATTTTCTTCACTTGTGGACTGGCCTTTGGTGTTGTGTGTTAAAACTCCTCACCAAACCCAAGGTCATGTAGATTTTCCTTTATGTTTTCTTTTTGATATTTTGATAGTTTTGCATTTTAAATTTATCTACAATTTTGAATGAATTTTGGTAGAAGTTGTAAAGTTTCTACCTGCATTTGATTTAATTCCATATAGCTCCCAATTGATTTTTCCTATTTCTGGAGATGTCAGGGGATATTGGGCTCGATTCCAGTCTGAATTTCCAAAATTGGGCTAGACCCGGGGCGGTGACAGGTGTCTCCACTGAACTGAGCGCACCGCATCCTGCACTGCCTCCACCGCCCGCAGGGGGCGCCGGAGTCGGACCTACTCAGGACCCTCTGTGGAGGCCTGGGGTAGGATATGGGGCTGGGACCGTGGTGACAGGACCCGCTGGGGAGGACGTGGGGCCGCGTCCACACCGACAGGAGCCAGGCCTCCTCGGGACACCCCCCCCACCACCACCACCATCACGCTGGAGAAGAAAGTGAGGAGAAGCCTCCTGAGCCAGGACTGCTGAGGGGGTCCGTGTTCACAGGACCCCGCGGAGGAAGGGTGCACTGTGGAGGTTTGGGGGGACGTGGGGTCGCGTCCACACTGACAGGACCTGCAGTGGCGGATGTGGGTCCGTGTGTACACCGAGGAGAGCCCGGCCTCAGGACCCGCCCCAGGGGGAGAAGGTGAGGAGAAGCCGCCTGAGCGGGGACTGCTGAGGGGGTCCGTGCTCACAGGACCCCGCGGAGGAAGGGCGCACTGTGTAGACCGCTGGGTTTCCTTGACTTTGCGGTGACGTGGGGTCCCGCGCGGTGCTGCGCGCGGGGCTGTCGGGTCTTCCCTTTCTGGTCTCGGATCCGCTCCGCGGGTCTGCTGTCCCGCCTCTGTGTTTATGCGGACACGAATTCGGTTCCTGGGGTTTCTCAGGCAGTCTGCGGTCAGGGAGCAGCCGCCTGCCAGGGTGCTCGTGTTCCCTCAGCCTCCGCCCTGCGGGGTCTTCCCTGCGTCCACACCCGCCTCAGGGTTGTCGGCTCCGCGTCTGTGAGGACGCCGCTGGAAGTTCGGTAGCGGCAGCGGGGACTCTGTAGACGGCTTTGGGGAGAGGAGGTATTTTCACAGGATCGGTTCTTCCATGAGCGCAGAGTCTCTTCCCATCTCCGCGTGTCTCCCTCGATGTCTGTCGTCAGTGTCCTACAGGTTTCGGAGAACAGGTCCGTCACCTCCTTGGCTACATGTACTCCTAGGCATCTTGTTCTTTTGGATGGACGTGCGGATGAGGTCGGTCTCTGAATTTGTCTCCCCCCCGCTGGGGCGTAGAAACGCAGGTGATTTTTGATGTTGATTTCGTATCCTGCAAGTTGACTGAATTTCTCAATTCTGTTAACCTTGAACGAAAACTGCTGGTTATTTTACCAGCAAGAATGGGTTTTGGGACTAGCAGAGAATTGCCATCTGGGACCTGTAAGCTACCGCCACATCACAGGCAAGTGCGAGAAACAAAGGAAAGGGACGTTATTTCTAGGAGGAGGGGGAGGAAGTTGGGAGGGTTGTTTTGCAGGCAAGTCCACCGGAGGAAAGCAGGGGTTCGGGGGGTGATGGAGGTTTCTCACTGGCTGGGCTGCAGGGGTGGTGGATTTCGTGGAGGAAACGAAGCGTTCATCTTGCGCTTTGGGGCCTGTAGCTGATGGGTCTGCCCTGCGGAGGGTTCGCTGTTGGGTCTGTAGCTGACACCGAGGGGTCGGCCTCCCCTTCCAGACTCCCCTCCGGCATCCCCAGGCCACTTTGCTGAGGTTTCCCTGCATGCATGTTCACAGTTCCAGCCATTTTTCGGTGCAGCATTGTGGAAAATTGGAATTCCAAATCCCGCCGCTTCTGCACCCGAGAAACAGGGGCCACCGATAGAATCCTGCCATGAGTCTCCCGCTAACATGTGGCCTCCCGCAAGGGCGAGTGGCCTCTCCACGCTGGGTGAACCGAATCTGGGAGGGCTTGGCCTCCATCGCCAAGTTTGATGTCGTCTCTGCTTCTCTGGAGTGGTGCTGACCTGGTTGTTTGGGAGAGCGATTTCCTCTGTAGAGATCTGAAGCGTGCGGTAAACTTGTCGCTGCAGCACAAATGTCATTTCCTTACCCCATTTGCCACTTCACACGGGATACTTCGGTGTGTTTTACCCAAAACAGGGACACTCCCGTGGAACCACCACATAACCCCAAGTGAGGAAATCATTGCGGTTTCCACATTATAACCCAGACCACCGGCCCACCTCAACTGTCACCACCTGCCCGACTGTCTGAGATGTCTTTCTCCATTCTGATCTAGCTTTCTTTTTCTGGAACTGCTTCCGAGACTTTCCCTTATTTGGGTAACTTTGACAGATTTAAGCAAGATGGTTCTAATCTGAGTGGCTTTTTCTGTCTGGCTTCTGTCACTGGGGCTGTTTTCAATGTCCATCCATGCTGTGACATGTATCAGTCCTTCATTCACATAAATAACATCTACCACTGAAAACATGTCAGGTACACAGTTCTATGGCCTTAGCTGAGTTCCCACGGTTGTACATCATTCTCTAGAACTTTTTCACTCTCCCTGAGGGAGACTCTGTATGCGTTAAACACTAACTCCCCTTTGCCCTTGGCCCTGCTGCCACATTCTACTTTGCATCTCTGGATACTTCACGTAAGTGGAATCATACGGTATCTGTCCTGTGACTGGCTGATTTCACTCAGCGAAATGACTTCCAGGTTCAAGCCGTGCTGTAGCCTGTGTCAGAACTCCCTTCATTTTTAAGGCTGAATCATGTTCCATTGTGTGTATACCACATTTTGTTTATCCATTCATCTGTCAGTGGACACTGGGTTGCTTCCTCCTTTTGGCTGTTTTGAAAAATGCTGTCTGTATAAGGGAACATGAATACCTGCTCAAGTCTTTGCTTTCAATTCTTTTGGGTACATATGCTGAAGCGGAATTCTGTGTTAAATTTTTTGAAGAGCCATCATATTGTTTTCCACAGATGCACGATTTTACTTTATTCCTTTATATGGCATAACAATATTGCCATTTATGGATCTACCCCATTTTGTGTATCCATTCGTTGATGGACACTTGGGTTGCATCCACCTTTTGGTTATTGTGAAAAATGCTGCTATGGGTATTTGTGTGCATGTTGTTGGTTTTCTTTGAACAACTGTTTTCAGTTCCAGGAGTAGAATGGTTGAACTGTATGACAATCCTATTTTTGTCTTTTTGAGGAAATGCAAACTATTTTACATATAGGCTGCACCACCATTGTGCATTTCCCAAACAAGGTTAAAGGTTCCAGTTTTTCAACACCCTTGCCAACATCTGTTATTTTGTTTTCTTGATTATACTGATTCTAGTGTGTGTAAAAGGGTATGTCACTGTGGTCTAAATCTGCATGTAACACTGACTAATGACGTTTAACATCTTTTCGTGTGTTATTGATCATTTTTATGTCTTCTCTGGAGAACCGTTTATCCAAGTCCCTTGTCCATTTTTAAAATTTTGTTGTCCTTTGTTAATGAGTTGTAAAAGCACTTTGTATATTCTGGATAACAGACTCTTGCCAGCTAAATAATTTGCAATATTTTCTTCCATCCTGTGGGCTATCTTTAATGCACAAAGGTTTCTAATTTTGAAGAAATTAAATTTCTCTATGTTTTCTTTCCTCGCCTGTGATGTGGTGTCAGATCTAAAAGCATTGCTAAATCCAAGGTCATGAAGATTTATCCCCATTTATTTCTTCTAGAGTTTATAATTTTATCTCTTATATTTAAGCCTTTCACTTATTTTGAGTTAATGTTTATACGTGGTGTGAGTAAGTGTCCAGTTTCAATCCTCTGCACATGGATAACTAATTGTTTAGCACCTTTCATTGAAAAGACCATTCTCTCCTCAATGTAATTTTGTCCACCCATGTCAAAATTCAGCTGACCATAGATGAAGGGGTTTATTTCTGGGCTATCAGTTAAATCCAACTGATTTGTGTTCATACCTTTATGACAGTATCACAATGTTTTATTTGCTGTTGCCTTTTTTTTTATTATGTTCAATTAGCCAGCGTATGGTACATTAGTTTTTGATGTAGTGTTCAACGATTCATTAGTTGGCGTATAACACCCAGTGCTCATCACCACGTGCCCTCGTTAATACCCATCACCCGGTTACCCCATTCCCCCTACCCCCCCTTCCTTCTGTAACCCTCAATTTGTTTCCCGGAGTCCAGAGTCTCTCATGGTTTGTTTCCCTCTCTGACTTCTTCGGTTTTCCCTCCCTTCCCTTGTGGTCCTCCATGCTATTCCTTATGTTCCTCATAGGAGTGAAACCAGATGATAATTGTCTTTCTCTGCTTGACTTATTTCACTTAGCATAATACTTACTGTTGATTTGTATTAAAATTTGAAATCGGGAGGTATGAGCTTCCATCTTTGATTTTCTTTTTCAAGATAGTTTTGGCTATCTTGTGGTCCTTGATTTTCCATACGACCTTAGATTAGTTTATGTGTTTCCTTCCAGAGGCCTCTCTGAATTTTCCTGGGAAAAACACTGAATCTGCACTTTGCATTGTGTACTATTGCCGCCTTATCAATAGTACGTCTTTTCCTCACCATGGGGTGTCTTCACAATTATTAGGTTATTTAGGTTTTCTTTAATTTCAATCAGCAGTGTTCTGTAATTTTCAATGTACAAGACTTGCACCTTAATTACATTTATTCCTAAGTATGTTGTCAATGTTGATGTTACCGAAAGTGGAATTGTTCTCTTAAATTCCTTTTTGGATGATTCATTGCTAGTGTATACAGAGAAGAGAGATTTTTTTTTTAATTTTTTTTTTAATTTTTATTTATTTATTTGACAGATGAGAGAGATAGCCAGCGAGAGAGGGAACACAAGCAGGGGGAGTGGGAGAGGAAGAAGCAGGCTCCCAGCGGAGGAGCCCGATGTGGTACTCGATCCCGGAATGCCAGGATCACGCCCTGAGCCGAAGGCAGACGCTTAACGACTGAGCCACCCAGGCGCCCCCAGCGAAGAGAGATTTTGTGTATTGATATTTTGCCCTGTGACTTCGCTGAATTAGGTGACTAGCTGTAGTCACTTTTGGTGACTCTTTAGGAAGCTTTCTATATAAGATGTTATCATCTCTGCTCTCTGAATAAACATAGTTCTATTGTTGCCTTTCACACGTGGATGCCTTTTTTCTTGCCTCGTTTTTCTGGGTAGAACTTTCAGCACATTATTGAGCAAGAGGTAAAAGCTAGAATCCTGGCTTTGTTTGTGATTTCAGAGTAGAGTTGTCAATCTTCACAATTGAGCATATCTTTGCTGTAGGTATATTGAACAAATTACCCTTTGTCCTACTTTCTTGAGTGTTTAATCATGAACTGACATTGGGTTTTGGTTAGAAACTTTTCTGCATCAATTAACATAACCACATGTTTTTATGTAAAAAAATATCGTGGCATATAACATTGCTTGGATTCACTATGTTGAATAACCTTTGAAGTTTTGGTTAAAAGACACTTGCTGATGGTACACAATACACTTATGTCCTCTTGGTTTCATATAGAAGTTATTCTGATGGGGTTTCGTGTATCTGTTTTATAAAAGTTATAGGAATGTATTTTGCTGATTTTGAGATGATTTGATTTGGGTTGGTGTTAGTGGTTTAAAGAGCATTGGCTGGGACTACAGAAAGGATTATTCAGAGATTGGGGCTGGAGGGGTAGGGATAGATATATTTTCAGGGTAAGGAATAAAATTAAGGGTAAAGAGTTAAGGTTAGTTAGAGTTAAAGACAAAGGGTTAGGGGTTAGAGGTTAGAGAGTTAGGGGTTAGGGTTATGGTTGGGTTAGGGTTAGGTCTGAGGGTTAGGGTCTCCCTGTCCAGCACTGCACAGAGCCCATTCTCCTCCAGTAACCAGAGTGATCTTTTTGGAACATAACCTGTGAACCTCTCTGTGGTCTGCTCCCCACCTGCCTGTCTTCTCCAGCCTCACCTCTCCCATCACAGCCCCCAGCCCCTCATAGGCCCCCAGGTGTGTGGTTGTCCCACATGTGCCTCAGGCCTGACTCTAAGCCTTTGCATTCATTGTGCCCTCTGCCAGGACCACTCTTCTCTCTCCCTGCTTCATGTCTGTCTTCTCCCGCATTGGCTGGGCCCGGACTTGCCCCCTGAGGGGTGTGTGTAGTTGTCCCCTCTTTAAGTGTAGTCCCTGCCTTTCCTGTGTGAGCAATTTATTAACCTACCAGGTATGGGGAAGGTACAGGGAAGTAGCCCTACCTGGTGCCTGAGCAAAATAATCAGTCTTGGGGTGCTCACCATACTTGCTGATGATGGGGGAGCTGCTGTCCCCATGGTAGGGAGTTGCTGTTCCCATGGTAGGTAGCAGGTAGTCCTCTCCATGGGAGACCAGCCACATGAGTTGAGTTGGACAAGACTTCTGACTTCTTGGGACCAGGGAGATACAGACTTGGACCCAGAGGCTTACACCCTTGGATTCAAGGCTGGGGCCTAAGCAAGCCCTGTCTTCTTCCAGGGGTCCTGTTTCCCCTTCCCTGCCCCCAGGCTGCACCTGATTCCTGAGATAGGGGAGTTCAAGGTGACCCCTCCTAGGAATACCAGAGGTTGACCGAGGACCTTGTCAGCAGGATGCCCAGTAGCCTTCAAGGGAAGACCCCACAGGAGGTAGAGACAGCTCTGTGGGGGCCAGCCACAGCCCACTCAAAGTAAAGTGGGGCAGGTGGCTGGCCCTTCTGGTTCTACCCAGTCTGTAGGGCATAGAAACAAGGGCTGTGCCCAAAGGTGCTCCACTCCTGGCAGGTGGGGACAGGACCTGCAGGGGTTCAGTCAGGGGAGGGCATCTTCGGATGCCCCAGAGCTCAGCACTTGGGGAGTGTTCCTGGCTTCAGCATACTGACTGTGTTTCCAGCCTCGGAAGCCTCAAGCTCTCTGTTGTTCGATGGGGTACTGATGGCCCCCATCTCTGGGATCAGAAGGTAGGGAGGCCCCACTGGCAGATTTGCTCAGGACACACCAGAAGGTGGCTATTGCTTAAAGCACCTCAGGGCCTGCCCCTGTAAAGAAGGTGCACGTGTCCATGGCCCCCAGCTCTGGGGTTCTGCCACCAGCCTCTGGCAGTGACCCTCCTCCAGCCCTGTCCCCTGTCCCTGTAGCTACATGGTCTTCTTGGAGCTGTTCCTGCCAATGGCGGAGAAGCACTTCATGGTGGACACAGGGTCACCTACTATGTCTTCACCGACCAGCCAGCTGCCGGCCCCGTGTGCCACTCCGGGAGAGCCAGAGTGTGGTGGTCCTCAAGGTCCCTGGCGCCCCACCCTGGGAGGATCTGTCCATGCATCGCATGGCGATGGTCAGCCGCTCCTGGGAGCAGCGATTCCTCCGGGAGGTGGCTGACCTGGTGTGTGCAGACATGGACATGAAGTTCTGTGACCACATGGGCGTGGAGATCCTGTCCCCGCTCTTTGGCACCCAGCACCCCTGTTTCTATGGGTTGGCCCGCGAGAACTTCAGCTACAAGCACTGGACACAGTCCCAGGCGTACATCCCCAGGGACCAGAGCAACTTTTACTACATGGGGGCCTTTTTTGGGGGGTCAGAGGTGAAGGTTCACCGACTGACCTCGGCCTGTCAGCAGGTGATGATGGTCGACCAGGCCAGTGGGATTGAGGCCGTGTGGCCCAACGAGAGCCACCTGAACAGGTACCTGCTGGACCACAAGCCCTTCACGGTGCTGTCCCCGGAGGACCTGTGAGACCCGTGGCTGCTGGGCTGGCCCCGGGTCATGAAGAAGCTGATATTTGGGCTGACCCCAAGAATGACCAGGACATCTGGAACTCGTGAGGGGCTGCCCCCGTCTCGGTCAGGGGGTGCTGCTCTGAGCGGAGCTGTCAGAGCAGGTTCCTACTTCTGTCCCGTTGAGGGAGACTGTGGAGCCCAGCACTGCCCACACGGCGCGTCCAGGGCTCCCACCACACGGGCTCACGGGAGGCCTGCCTGGGGGCACAAGTTCCTCTCTTTGTGGTCGGTGCATTTTTATCACTTCTGGGTCATTTGCAGCTGTGAACGGCTCTAGTTTTATGTCAGATGTTTTTCTGTGTCAATGCCGGGCAGCCATCTTTAAAAAGAACAATTGAGGGAAAAAGTTTTCTCCTTGGTTCTAAACAGACACCGCCTGGTGGGGCTGGGAGCGGCCCTGCAGCAGCCGTGGAGCTAGAACAGGCCCTGGTGGGGTCTTCCCTCCCAGTACTCGTGCCGCGCTGCGGCCACGGGGCTTCAGGGTCAGGGGTGCGCAGAGCCACCTCTCAGAACCCCAGTCCCCTGACCACCAGAGGCCTCGGCCATGGCCACGAGCTCAGCTTGCAGGGGCACGGAGGCTTCTGGGTTATTCCCGGTTCCTGCCTTGCTTTTAAATGGCTGTTTCTGTGCTGGTGTTTGTGGAACGTGGGCACTGGCTCCGTCTGGATGCACGTCCTATTGGGATTCCTCACTTCCCACGGGAGGGCTTGTGCTTGTGGACTCTCCCTGGAACATCTGCCTGCACTGCGTCTTAGCAAGCATTTACTGAGTGCCTACTGTGAGCTCAGTCACCAGTAAGGGGCAGAGCGTGAGAGCGAGAACTAAGATATAGGATCCTGGCTCCTGGGCCCTCCTGGGACTGGCGATGGCCCCATCCTCTCACTCACTACTTTCCCGTTGTGGTGTAATGGACATAGAACTGATAGCGTTAAGCACGTTGAAGTGTAAAATTCAGTGGCAATAAGTACATTCACTATTCTGCACATGCCACCTCCAACCATCATAACTTCGTCATTATCCCAAACTGAACCTCTACCCAGGAGACCCTAACCCCCCATTCCCCCTCCCCAACCCCAGCACCCAGCAGCTCCTTCCACCTCTATGAACTGGAGTGCTCTCCGTCCCTCACAAGTGGGGTCCTCCAGTATTGGTCCTTTAGGGCCTGGGTTATTTCACATAACACAGTGGCCTCAAGCTCTGTCCCTATGAGTCTGGACCTGACCCACTTTTCCCTCAAAGGAGTGGCTCAGCCCTCTCCTGTCTAAGCCGAGCCTCCTCAGTCCCCTCTGCTCCCCTCATCTTCCTCCTCAGCCTGAATATGATCCCAGCCAATCTGCAGCTTTGAAAACCTGTTCAGTCCAGATGCCAGACACACACCCCGGGGCCTCGGGCCTCACCTACCCTTTCTGCCCACCTCAGGTGCCTGCCCCCCACACCAGCTGGCCACCTGCTCCTCCCACGGGTGTCCCCATCTCAGGAGAGGGAAACACCAGGTCCAGACCCTTGGAGTCCTCTGTGACTTCCTCCTTGCCACCAGCTCTCCCGCAGTGAGGTGGCTACTGGAGGGCATTCACTGTCCAAAACATTTAAAGGCATATGTGAGTCTCTGCTGCCTAGGGCAATGGATAACAGTTGGGGCAAATAGAAACCAAGCAGAATCACTGGAAGAAAGGCTGAATGATGAGGAGCTTTAGGGAAGAAGGGCCTGGAAGCTCTGACTATCCCTAGTCAGACAGCTCATCCAGCAGTACCTTCACTTTCTGGGAGGGGGATTGCTGGAATCCTCACTGTGTCCTGCTGCCCCGCATGGATCGCTTTTTGAAGGCACGTCGTCTGGGCCATCTGAGGACCCAAAACTGTGGGTCTGTGGCCTGGAGGGATTCTGAGCAGAGCTGGTGGGATGGGAGGGCTGCAAGGCACAGAGGCAGGTTTCCAGAAAGCTGTCTGGGGTCCCCGGCATCCTACCGTTTTTGAATCAAAGCCTGAGACCTTTAAAAATGTCAGCAATGTTACAGCATGGGCTAGAAAAACAAATGTTTCTGTGTGCCCAACACCACCTAAACTATTGGCTGTTTCTTGTCACTTGAGCTGAGTATAAACGATTGGGAGTCGGGTTTTGAGGAAGAGTTCCTGGGCCAGACTTTGTGTTTGGGGGACAAAGGCCATCCAGACAGGCTTGTGGTGGGCCTGAGGAGGGGGCCCAGCTGAGGGACTGCTGTCCGCTGATACCCCTCAGCCCGCCCAAGTGCACCAGCCACTGGGGGAGCGCCTGCCCCCTCCTCTCTGTGGAGTGCTCTCTCCTGCATCAGTGGTGCCCCCTCTTCTGCCAGCCACTGACAAAGAACACAGGCCTGAAGCCCTGCAGGGGACCTCCGCTTCCTCACGTTCTCCCCAGGGCTGCTGGTCCCCAGACTAGACAACTGCTGCTGGTCTGAGGGTGACCAGCGCTGCCTCCATGGGGTTTCCTTTGCTGGAGTCCTTCCCCCGGAGGTCCCCGCGTCTCTGACATGTACTCCCCGAATGCCTATCCTCCCCCTTGGACTTGCATGTGTTTGGCCTCTGTCCCTGTGGAACCCAGTGACTTGGGTCATGGTTTGGACCAGAAGCATGGGAAACCTTTCTCTGGCTTTGGGTTGTGAGCAATAATTTTGCCCTTTGTGGTATGTCTTCCAGCTTTCTGCATTTCCCTGGTTTCTGGGTGGGCCACAGGAGGAACCAGCCATGTCCTGTCTGGGGCCAGGCTGTGGTGTCCCAGCAGTAACAGGGGCCTTGGCCCCAAGATTGTGCCCATAATTCCTAAAGAGGCTTTTGTGATTACCTCTCATCTGTAATCCATCGGGGATTTCAACATCGAGTAAGGGAAATTCTAGTCAAATAAACACAAAAAAAACGAGTCCCCTTTGAAAATAGGTGGGCAGACACAAAGGTCCCTATTGCGTGATTCCACTTACAGAAACATCCAAAATAGGTAAAGGAACAGAGAGAGAAAGCAGCTTAGGGGGTTCCAGGGTGTGGGCTGGAGGAAAAATGGTCAGGGAGGGCTCCTGATTCAGGGATTCTTTTGGGGAATGAGATATTCTGCAGCAGTGTTCTGTGGTGTGGTGGCAGAGCGTTGGAAATGTACTTAATGCTCATGATTTGGTCAATCGAAAACAAATAATTTTATTTAAAACAAATAATATACAGTATATAGAACATGAAAAGATAAAATAGGGGCGCCTGGGTGGCACAGTGGTTAAGCGTCTGCCTTCGGCTCAGGGTGTGATCCCGGCCTTATGGGATCGAGCCCCACATCAGGCTCCTCCGCTATGAGCCTGCTTCTTCCTCTCCCACTCCCCCTGCTTGTGTTCCCTCTCTCGCTGGCTGTCTCTATCTCTGTCAAATAAATAAATAAAAATCTTAAAAAAAAAAAAAGATAAAATAAGTTACTATACCAGAGAAAAGAACATGGGGGGGGGGATGAAACTGTCTGGGGAGGGGGGTGCGTCGGGATCGGGCTTTCCCTGCAGAGATTCAGGCTCTCCCTCCTCTGGTGACATCTCTCCCTGCAGAGGCTCAGGCTCTCCCTGCAGGAGTTCAGGCTCTCCCTCCTCTGGTGGCCTATCTCCCTGCAGAGGCTCAGGCTGTCCCTCCTCTGGTGGCATCTCTCCCAGCAGAGGCTCCGGCACTTCCTGCAGGTTTTCAGGCTCTCCCACCTCATTTCTCTCTGCACAGGTGTGAGGTCAGTTGCTGGCTCCCGGTCTCCTGCAGGAGTCACTCTGGACACCACCTCTCCCTCCAGAGCTGCTGATGCTGAGCAGCTGCTGCAGGTGGCCCTCCTAGCAACAGTTGGACTGTCCTCCGGCTCTGGGGGTGCGCTGGCTCCCGCTCCTGCACAGGGCTCCTCCAAATCCGTGAAAGGGGCAGTTGGAGGCAGCTCTGAGGCATCAGATGGGTTCACACTTGTGAGAGGAGAAAAGCTCACCCACGTACGTGCCTGCCTGTCCTTGTGCCTTTGCAGAGACAGAACCCAGCCCAGGGCCTCCCAGAGAAGAGGCAGCCAGGAAGGAAGCCTCACTGGGATGCCTTCCCTGACTACAGTCCACCAGCTGGGTGCTCTGAGTTCAGCCTTTGCTTCTGGCCCCACACCAGCCTCTGGGGGCTCCTCCATGCGTGATCCAGCACCGACCCATGTGCACACACCCACATACACCCAGCCCCAGCCTTCTCCCCCTCAGGCTCGGCCTCTGTGGGCTCCAGCTCCCAGACCAGAGTCCAGCGAAGGCCCACCATGGGCAGTGGTCTGGGTGGTGTCAGAGGACTTCCCCAGGCAATCCCCAGCACCTGCTCCTGGAGAGCTCTCTGCAGTCACTCCGTCTGTCAGGGAGATGGAGTGGGTGTCCGTCAGCCTCTTACCTTTGTCCTCTGTGGCACTCTGCAAAGACAGGGACCGGTAGCTGGACCAGAGCCATCACAGCCCTGCCCGGCCATCCTCACTGTCCTCTTGCCCACTCCCCCTGCTGCTCCCAGATCAGGCCCAGAACTGTGTGTGCACAGCCCTGCCCCCAGGACAGTCCCCATACCTGCAGGACTCTCAGGATAAACTCTGGGCAGAAGGGCACAGCCCCAGCACACCCCGTCCCACCCAGCCAGCCTTGACCTGGGGTGTGAACATGACCCAACTATCAGGCATCTGACCCCTCATCAGCCTGCACCCGCTCAGGGTGGCCCCACCCTACATGAGCCCTTTTTACACACACACACACACACACACACATGTACATGAGGAATGGACCTGGGGCTGCACAGGTCCGATCAGAGCGGTGTGGGGCCGGGCTGGCCAGCTCTGGGCCTCCAGGTGTCACCTTTTGGTCCTTCCTGCCGAATGGCCAGAGGCGTCAGGGAACCCTGACACGACATCCAAAGTGAGGGAAAATGTTTGCAGGGTGCATTTCCTCAGCCTGCAGCCTCTGGACTTTGGGATGCAAACACAAACGCGTTCTTGTTCAAGGATCTCCAACGAAATGAGCCGGGTAGGGGGCTGTCTCTGGAATGTGGGTGCCTGGTTACCGAGGTTCCAAATTCCGTTGTCAGGGAAGTGAGGTCACCACTGTCTGGGGTCCCCTTATGCAACTTCCTCCTCACACAAGAGCCTCCAAGGGCTCCCTTCTCCAAGCTGCTCAATGCTCACCCTCCACCTCATGCCCCATCCATGGAGTGACACCCACACAGCCACGCACAGCCCCCAGGAGGCCTGGGTGCAGCTGGTGTTCCCGCTGTGAGGACATAGAGCTGGGTTCAGATCGGGCTCCTGCTCATGCCCAGAGCAGTGACCCTGCACAGACCCTGTGCCTCTCAGCGCCTCCCCAGGCTCCTCGTCTGCACAGTGGGGTGTCTGGCTTCTATTTCTAGGGATCCATCAGGGGTAGAACCTCTGGATCTGTTCTATGCCCGCTGTCACAGGAGGCTGGGGCACACACTGGGCAATGCAAGGATGAACCAGAGGCTGGGCGGGGCATGGAACACAGCTCAGAGGGTCCCGGGTCTGCTCTGGGGTCCAGCAAAGCCAACCCTCTCCTGCCTGTCTCCCAGCCCCCATGGGAACCTTGCAATGAACTGATTCCAACCTTGTCCCCTTGCGACATAGACTTCCAGGGGCTCCACTAGGTTTAGGCTCAGGCCCAGGGCCTCGTCTGCGCCCATGTGCTGGGCAGTCCCCACAGTGGTTCCCGGCATTCCTGAATCCTGGTCACACATCCCTGTGGAATCCCCTCCCTTCCCGGGTGGATGGCCTGTGTAACTCTGCTATCAGTAATAGAATGGGGCAAAATGATGGGATGTCATTTCCAAGCTGATTGAGGAAAGTCTGTGACTTCTCCTGGTTCCCTCTCTTCTGTGTTCATTCTCTGTCTCTGTCTCTGTCTCTCTGTTTCCGTGTCTCTCCAAGGAGCAGGACCTTGGGCTTTGGGGGTGATGTGAGAAACCTCAGAAGCCTCCCTTGTCCCCGTTTCCCTCTCCTGTCCTGGTGCTCGGTTCCTTTCTAAAGTCTCCTCACCCTGGCCAGAGCACTGACTCTGGAACCTCTTCCAAATGGGGACCCTGAGGCTGCAACAAGGAGGGTCTTGACCATGGTCCCCAGACCAGTAGTCCAGTGCTGTGCCACGTTCTGCATACCCAGGTCCTCAGCCCCCCAAGCCCCCAGGCTGCCCTCTGCTCAGAAGGACCTCATGGGAGTACAAAGCATTTTCCCAGGACTGGGAACACAGTGGGTTAGGGATGAAGATCCAAGGCCAGCAGGCTCTTCTACAAGCCTGTGGGACCCTAGGTACTCCCCCCTCTACAGCCCAATTGACAGAAGAGTAAGCTGAGGCCTTTGTGCTGTAGACCTGTCCAGACTTGGGGGGTCTCTTCTTACTTCCAGGTGCCGAGGGTGGTGGTGGACACTGGACCCTGACCCTTCCTCTCCCAGTGCCCTGACAATCCGCCTGGACCCCTTGGGGACCCCCTCACTATCAGCCCGGTGTGTCTCCCCTCCCCATGCTATGGATCTGGGTTATTGCCCGGAGTCCTGATGTCCCTGCTCCGTGGCCCAGCTGTCTCTGACCTCTTTCTTCTTTCCTCGTCACCCACCCCCCCTCCCAGGGTGTCCTTCCCTTCTGTCCCCCAGCTGTGCAGTCAGAGTGCGGTGTGTGTGTGTGTGTGTGTGTGTGTGTGTGTGTGTGTGTGCACGCAGGTGCACATGCCTCTACGTGCCAGGGAAGCCCAAGGTTGTGTCCTCACAAGGGACGAGGTGGGAAACTATTCCAAGGATCTTAGGGGCTCTCACCCCTAACGTGAACCTCATGGGAGGGTTCAGGCTGGCCTAGGACTGGAGAGCAGCCCTGCTTCTTGGACTCTGCACCCCTCATTTGTCTTAGGCCAGTCCCTGCCTCTCTTGACCTCAGGTTCCCAACTGTCCCTGAGGGTTGGACATGGAAATGCATGACAGTGACCAGTCCTCCAGGGTAGGTGGAGGACAGGTGAACCAGTCACACAGGCCTCTCCACCGAGAGGGCCAGCCGGGTGTGGCAGGCCAGGTGTGCACTGGGGACCTGCCCACAGCCCCTGTGCCCTGACCCAGCCCTGCGGCTGATGTGCACGAGACCGATGGCTCCACACCTGACCAGTTCCGCATGTTCCCTCAACACCGCCAACTGCTCTGTGGCCCCAAAGTCTGCTGAGCCCCAGAACCATGTCCACCCTGGGGCGGCAAGCCTCAAGGCGCCAGGCCAGGTGGGTTGGACATCTGGGGATGTGAAGGTCACTGGATACCCCCCACCCAGCTGGCCTGGAATGCAGACTCCCTCCCAGGGTCCAGCGAAGTGCATGGCTGGGCCAGAGGACCTAGCGGCAGCAGTGGAGGCTGACTCAGGGCAGGGAGATCATTCAGCCCCTTCCCCTTCTCCTCTCCTCCTTCTGCCACATCTTCCTGGCAGGACCCCAGACAGAGGTCTAACCTGTCCCTGGCCAGAGCCCTGGCTGGAGTCAGAGGGGCAGGAAGGAGGCCCGAGGGGCGGGAGAGGAGGGGCCCGCCACCAGGATGCCCAAGTGTGAGGGGGTTGTTATGTAACGAGCGACCCCGTGGGCATTCAGGGATTTCAGCCCTTTTTAGACAAGAGCAAGGGCCCTAGGACTGAGCCCCTGCCCCATCCTGCCCCCCAACGAGGCCCCACATCCTCCCCAACCCAGTCCTTGTCTGTAGCCAGTCTTCCTTCCAGCCTCAGGACATCCAGCTGCTCCAGGGGCTGCAAAATCATTACAAGCTGGAGCCTGAGCAGCCCTATGGGGCCTGGTTCCGGGTCCTGGAGCCCCACGGTGAGGAGAGGTGTGGCCAGGCAGGAGTGGGGAGAGGGCAGAGTGGACTCTCCCTGGGGGCCATGGTTCTCTGGTCAGCACACCTGTTGCGTGCTGGCCCTAGGACACCCAGATTCCCGCTCCCGGCAGGCTCTGGGAGCGAGACTAGAGTGTGGCTCTTGCTACCTCAGACGTGTCACTCTGTCCTGTAGCTATAGCCTGTCCTGCCAGCTGGACTCCCCCTCCTAGTTGGCCAGCAACACCTTCAGGGCCAAGAAGAACAGGCCATCATCAAACTCAGGGGCCAGTGGGACTGGGCAGGCAGGGGAGGGCTCACTTTCGGCTCAGGGAGTCTGTGGCTGGACAAGCAGGGGCTTGGGAGGGCTGGCCTTCCAGCTCCTCTGCTGACCAGCCCTGTGACTGGAGCCATTTGCCTCCCCTGTCTGGGCCTTGCTCTCCTCCTCTGTGCAATGGGGTGATGCTGAATGATCCCTCCCATGGCAGGAACATGTGGGGTGCTGGTGATTGACCGAACACTGGGCTCAGAGCCTGGATTGCAGAGTGCAGTGGAGGATGGTGAGTGGCGTCGCCAGTGAGTATCCCCCCGCCCCCAAAAGCAATCTAGCCCTTCCATGCAGCCACCAGGCCCCTGGCTGGGAGCCTAGGAGCAGTGGCAGACCACACTCCTGACACCAGATTCCAGTGTGTGACTCTTCCACAGCAGTGAGGATGAGGTGCGGGCCCAAGCAGAATGAAGCCAGCTCCTCCCTCTGAGGGAAGGAGAACAAGGAACGCTTTCCCTGGGGTCGCCCAAGGCCACATAAGAGGGGAGGAGGCTGTCCCCAGGCCTAGACAGCCCTTCCCCTGCTCCCACTTACCTGGTGGCGAGATGCAGTCATCCTTGCAGCACACAGTGAATCTGGACTTGAAGAGTACATGGAAATTCTGCTTCTCTTGGAAACTGAGCGTTGGGGCTTGGTTCTTTCACTTGCTGGGGTGAAGAGACACACAGGCTGTCCATGACTCCTCCTCGAGTGAAGAACTCTTGCAGGATCCCAGGCCTCCTGGACCCTGGAGGTGGAGAGAGGGGCTAGGCCCCTGCCTGGCTCTTGAAGGAGACCCGTCCTCCCTCTCACAGGATGGTTTTGAGTTGTGATCCTGGGCCAGGGCCAGAGACAGCCCCTTACTGCTCCTAATCTAGGGCTGAGGGGGCTTTCTCAGGCACAGCAATGCCCACTCAATGCGGGGGCTTCAGAAAGAACACATGCCTGGACCAGGTGCTGTCCCAGGATTGTGGCTGCCTTCCCCAGCTCCAGAGGAAGAGGAACATCCTTTGCTTCTCTGGGCGGGGGTCCTCTGACCCACTAGCAGACACTGGAAGGTTTCTAGTCTGCCTCTGGAAATGCACCAGCACTGAGTGGGCTAATCACTGTCTAGACATGAACACCATCAACATGCTAAGGAAGCGCTGGAGGTGATCCTGTGCAAATGGCCTGCGGGTCTGCGGGGCTGGCAGCTTCAGTGCCCTCCAGGGGCTGTGGGTCCCCTTTCCCTGGATGGGAATCCTCCTGGAGCCTCTGTCCTCGCAGCTCCATTCCTGCTTGTTTCAGGACCAAGGGAGAGACTGTGGTGTGGCTGGGAAGGCTCCACCCTGGCCTCCCTCCTTCTACACACATCACTGCTCCCCAAGAAGCAGGGGCTGCTGCTCCTACATGTCCCGTGCAACGCTGGCTTAAGGCACTCATTACCTCCAAGGCCCAGCCGCTCTGGCTCCGTCATATACACTGTGGCCTCGGTTCCTTGCCTGGGCAAGGAATCCCAGGAGAGCTCTCCTTTTTCAGGGTCACGGTTCATAATCCTGGCTGGAGAAAGATGCCCCATCTGTCCTCTGTTTGAGAAGGCAAATTGCTGGGCCGAGTGGCCCTGAGGTGCCTGAGGACATGGAGGCCCCCGCAGGTCCTCTGGAGAGAAGGATGACAGGCACCCCCGTCTAGGAGAACAGTGAGCAGCACCCATCCCAGGCCGCAGGTGCACCCATCACCTAGCATGCTCATCCTCGGACTGACCCCTGGAAGCTCTGGCCTGGTTTGTCAAAGGGGAGTTTTCAGGAGTGTTCAGCACAATGGTGGTGGAGATAGCAGGGAATGGAACACAAATGCCCACGGAGATGGAAGGTGGCTCAGTTGGTGAAGCTACTGACTCTTGATTTCGGCTTTGGATGTGTTCTCGAGGTTGTGGGATCAAGCCCCATTTAGGGTCTGTGTTCAGTGCAGCATGGGCTCACAATTCTCTCTTACCCCTCCTGCCTCTCGCACCGCTCTCCCGTCACTCTCACGCCATACTCTCTTTCTCTAAAATAAATAAATAAATGTTTGGTAGAATTCCCCATCTGGCCCTGGACTCTTGCTTTTTAGCAGGTTTTTCATTACTGCTTCAATTTTGTTACTGGTTGTTGGTCTATTCAGATTGTCTCCTTCTTCCTGTTTGTCTTGGTAGTTTATAAGTTTCCAGGAATGCATCCATTTTGCTTAATCAGTTGGCATATAGTTACTGATAATAATTTCTTTTTTTTTAAAGATTTTATTTATTTATTTATTTATTTGACAGAGATAGAGACAGCCAGCGAGAGAGGGAACACAAGCAGGGGGAGTGGGAGAGGAAGAAGCAGGCTCATAGCGGAGGAGCCTGATGTGGGGCTCGATCCCATAACGCCGGGATCACACCCTGAGCCAAAGGCAGACGCTTAACCGCTGTGCCACCCAGGCACCCCTGTGCCACCCAGGCCCCCCCTGATAATAATTTCTAATAATTGTTTCTATTTCCTTGGTGTTAGTCGTGATCTCTCCCCTTCATTCATGATTTTATTAATTTGGGTCCTTTTCCTATCCTTTTGGGTAAGTCTGGCCAGAGGTTGATCAATCTTATTAATTCTTTCAAAGAACCAGCTTCTAGTTTTGTTGATCTCTTCTAGTGTTTTTCTGGTTTCTATTGCATTGATCTCTGCTCTAATCTTTATTATTTCTCTTCTCCTGATTGGTTTAGATTTTGTTTGCTGTTCTTTCTCCAGCTCCTTTAGGTGTAAGGTTAGCTTGTGAATTCAGGAGTTTTCTAATTTTTTGAGAGTGCCTTGGATGGCTATGGATTTACCCCTTAGGACTGGCTTTGCAGTATCCTATAGGTGTTGGACCTATGTGTTTTTGTTCTCATTGGTTTCCATAAATTCTTTAAGTTCTTCATTAATTTCCTGGTTGACCCAATCATTCTTGAGCAGGACTCTCTTTAACTTCCAAGTGTTTAAGTTCCTTCCAAATTTCTTCTTGTGCTTGAGTTCCAGTTTCACAGCATTGTGGTCTGAAGATAGGCATGGAATCATCTCAGTCTTTTGGTGTCAGTTGAGACCTGATTTGTGACCCAGTATGTGGTCTATTCTGGAGAATGTTCCATGGTCACTCGAAAAGAGTGAGTATTCTGTTGTGTTAGGATGGATTGTTCTGTCTTTATTTACAGTCTGCCTGTACAATGTGTCATTCAGGGCTCTTATTTCTTTGTTGATCTTGTGCTTAGATGATCTGTCCATTGCTGTGAGGGGAGTGTTGAGGTCTCCTACTATTAAAGTATTAATATCCAGATGTTTCTTTACCTTGGTTATCGTTTTCTATCATTGGCGGCTCCCGTGTTGGGGTCATAGATATGGTCTTAGATCTTCTTGTTGGATAGACCCTTTAAATACAATATAATGTCCTTCTTCATCCCTATGACAGTCTTTGGTTTAAAATCTTATTTGTCTGATATGAGGATTGCTGCTCCAGCTTTCTTTGGAGGTCCTTTAGCGTGGTAGATGATTCTCTATCCCCTAACTTATCATCTGGAGGTGCCTTTAGGCTCCAAATGAGTCTCTTGTAGACAGCATATGGATGGTTCCTGCTTTTTTCTCCAATTTGCAACCCTGTGTCTTTTCAAGGGAGCATTCATCCCATTTACATTCAGAGTAACTACTGAAAGATCAGAATTTAATGCCATTGTATTGCTTGTAAAGTCTCTGTTTCTATAGATTTTCTCTGTTTATTTCTGGTCTCTGACTCTTGCGGTCTCTCTTCACTTAGAGTATCCCCCTTAATACTACTTGCAGGGCTAGCTTGGTGGTCACATATTCATTTAGTTTCTGCTTATCTTGGAAGCACTTTATCTCTCCATCCATTCTGAATCCCAGCCTTGCTAGGTAAAGTATTCTTGGCTACATGCTCTTTTCACTTAGTGCTTGCCAGCCCTTTCTGGCTTGCCAGGTTTCTTTTTTTTTTTTTAATGTTTTTTTATTATATTATGTTAGTCACCATACAGTACATCCCTGGTTTCTGATGTAAAGTTCGATGATTCATTAGTTACATATAACACCCGGTACACCATGCAATACGTGCCCTCCTTACTACCCATCACCAGCCTATCCCATTCCCCCACCCCCCTCCCCTCTGAGGCCCTCAGTTTGTTTCTCAGAGTCCATAGTCTCTCATGCTTCATTCCCCCTTCTGATTACCCCCCTTTCTTTATCCCTTTGTCCCCTACCGATCTTCCTAGTTCTTATGTTCCATAGATGAGAGAAATCATATGATAATTGTCTTTCTCTGCTTGACTTATTTCACATAGTATTATCTCCTCCAGTGCCGTCCATGTTGCAGCAAATGTTGAGAACTCGTTCTTTCTGATAGCTGAGTAATATTCCATTGTATATATGGACCACAACTTCTTAATCCAGTCATCTCTTGAAGGGCATCTTGGCTCCTTCCACAATTTAGCTATTGTGGACAATGCTGCTATGAACATTGGGGTGCATATGGCCCTTCTCTTCACTATGTCTGTATCTTTGGGGTAAACACCCAGTAGTGCAATGGCTGGATCATAGGGTAGCTCAATTTTTAACTTTTTAAGGGACCTCCACACTGTTTTCCAGAGTGGCTGTACCAACTTGCATTCCCACCAACAATGTAGGAGGGATCCCCTTTCTCCACATCCTCTCCAACAATTGTTGTTTCTTTCCTTGTCAATTTTTGCCATTCTAACTGGTGTACGGTGGTATCTTAGTGTGGTTTTGATTTGAATTTCCCTGATGGCTAATGATGTTGAACATTTTTTCATGTGTCTGTTAGCCATTTGTAGGTCATCATTGGAAAAGTGTCTGTTCATATCTTCTGCCCATTTTATGATTTGTTTATTTGTTTCTCACGTATTGAGTTTGAGAAGTTTTTTGTGGATCTTGGATACCAGTCTTTTATCTGTAGCATCATTTGCAAATATATTCTCCCATTCCGTGGGCTGCCTCTTAGTTTTTTTGACTGTTTCCTTGGCTGTGCAGAAGCCTTTATCTTGATGAAGTCCCACAAGTTCATTTTATCTTTTGTTTCTCTTGCCTTTGGAGATGTGTCATGAAAAAGGTTGCTTTGGCCGAAGTCGTAGAGGTTGTTGCCTATGTTCTCCTCTAGGATTTTGATGGATTCCTGTCTCACTTCGAGGTCTTTCATCCATTTGGAGTTTATCTTTGTGTATGGTGTGAGTGACTGGTCAAGTTTCATTCTTTTGCATGTAGCTGTCCAATTTTCCAAGCACCAATTATTGAAGAGACTGTCTTTTTTCCACCGGATGTTTTTTCCTGCTTTATCAAAGATTAGTTGCCCAAAGAGCCGAGGGTCCATTTCTGGGTTCTCTATTCTGTTCCATTGGTCTATGTGTCTGTTTTTGTGTCAGTACCATGCTGTCTTTGTGATCACAGCTTTGTAGTACAGCTCGAAATCCGTGGCTTGCCAGGTTTCTGTGGACAGGTCTGATGTGATTCTGATGGTCCTCCCACCATACGGAAGGAACCTCCTCTCCCTGGCTATTTTTGGGATTCTTTCCTTGGCTGTAAAATGTGCAAGCTTCCCTATTAGAGGTTGGGGGTGTTGATCTCTTTTTATTGATTCTGGGAGGGGTCCTCACTGCCTCTTGGACTAAAATACTTGTTTCCTTCCCCCAGATTAGGGATGTTCTCAGCTATGATTTGCTCAAATATACCTTCTAGCCCTCCCTCTCTCTCCACCCCCTTGGGGATCTCAATAATTCTGACATTGGAACATTTTATGCTATCATGAATCTCTCCAATCCTTTTTTCATGGGCTACTACCAGCTTATCTCTGTTTTTCTCCACTTCCTTCCTTTCCATCGGCTTCTCTTCTATGTCACTAATTCTCTCTTCTGCCTCATTTACTCTGGTGGTTAGAGTATCCAGTTTAGATGGCATCTCATTCATAGCATTTTTTAGTTTGGCCTGATTAGATCTCATTTTTGCTCTTAGAGATTATATCTGGTGACTAACGTTTTTTTTCAAGCCTAGCTATTGACTTTAGGATTGCTTTCACGAATTCTGTCTCTGACATCTTGCTTCAACACATACCCATTAGTTCTGTGGCAGAGGACATTGTTTGTTTCTTTTCTTTGTTGAGGGTTCCTCCTAGAAATTCTGTCAAGCGATGGCTGAGTGAACAAGCAGAGTCCAAACTATCAACCACAACCCAAGCAAGATGCCCCGGAGTAAAATCCGGAGTGGTCTGACGCCACCACTTGCAAAAAGCAGTGTCTTTTCTGCTTGTAGAGATCCAGATAGATATTCTTACATCTCAGGCATATTCCTAAGCAATCCTATGGCTGGGATTTCTCCCGACATGCAGCACGTTCTCCACCAAGCTGCTGTCCAGCAGATGGATTCCCCACAGAACCGCAGCCCCTCGCTGCCACAGCTCGACGCTCCTGCTGCTATGCAATCATTTAATCAATCTTTTAAAAAAATTACCAGTGCATTTAAGGACAAGACAAAGGCAGAGGGGCTATTGTTCTAAATTGAAGTAGACTAAAAGGCATGACAATAATATAAATTCTGGATCCTTTTTGGATCCTAGGTAATAACAAAGCAAAACAGAACAGCTTGAAAAGACTTTTGAAACAGTTGGGAAATTGGATGCGGACTTTATAGGATTGTAACCAAATTAGATTCCTCAGGTGTGACGTTGAGTCACAGTGAAGTCTTGAAGGGCAAATTGTCATGCTTGCTGCAACTTTTTTCTAAGTGGTTCGTCCACACAGGCAAACGTGTGTGTACCTGGAGGCCCCACACTCTGCCCTGCAGTATCTGTGTCTCCTGGCTCTTGTCTGAGGGGGCTGCGTAGCCTCCACATTCTTCTTCCTGCCACTTCAGGTTTGGAGTGTCCTAGTCCGGCTAGGCTGGGCTGCAGTTGCAGACAATCCCAAGCCTTCGCAGCTTAGCGTGGGACAATTTCCTTTCAGCACGCAGTACTCCACCCTTCCCTCTTTTCTTCCTTCCTCTCCTTATCTCCCTCCCTGCCTCTCTGCCTGTCTTTTGAATGAAACGTTGTCCGTTTGGAGGTACTAAGGTCATTTGGGGGCCAGTGTTTCAGAGGAGCCCCCACAGAAGAAAGCAGAGCCCCATTTCACATATATATTTTCTCATTGGATCCACTACTATTCTCAATTACCTAAGTAGATTTTATTTTGCCTTTTTCATAGCCTTAAAAGTCATGGCAACTTAATGAACCTGTATTTACTTCTCCCTGCAAATCCTCTGCTTTTGGCTTTATGAATGTCGATACTTGTTATTTGGTACGTAGATATTTATCTTTGCTCTATCTTCATTGTAAATTTTATCCACTAGCATGATGAAGTGCTCTTCCATTTGATATTTCTATATGTATGGTTTCGGTTATTTCATTTGCTTAATGGACACTTGGTCACTTAAAAACTTCTGATCTTGATGAACCAGTTTGTTTTAGATCTCTTCTAAACATAGAACTGAGTTTTGTTCCATGATCCCATTCGAAGTCTTTCTTCCAATAGGTGAGTGCAGCCCAATTATGTTGATTTATGTAATAAAAATTTAATCTTAGTTGCATTATTATTTTATGCTACAGTTTCTGCTTTTATAGACTCAAATGCTACAGTCTTTTAAAAACTTTAATTTATTTTGATACATAAGTCTGAACATGCACATCTTTGATGCATAAACGTGAACAACCACCCCCACACAAATATTTTTAAATGAAGTTTTTTTTATTCCTCCTATTTTTGGATAGCTCCTCCCTTCCCCCTCCTCCCTCCAGAGCAGCTTTCTTTCCAGTGGAGGCAATTCATGTGAACAATCTTGCATGTATCCTTTTATACATTTTATCTGCTCTCTCCCATCACAGAAATGATTTGCTATTTTTTTAAACAAAATATGAGGTGTTTCATATACATTTTGTGTTTTGATTTTCCTCCTTAGTAACACTTCACAGAAATCATTCTGAGTCACTGGGACTAATAGGTACGTATATATTTATCTATGTATTTGGCTTGATTTCATTTCCCTATTGATGATTATTCACCGATGAGTAGTTATTACCTGTTATAAGTACTGCTTCCATAAATATCCTTTATATGTCAATTTTTGTGTATGAATATTTTTATTTTTATATTTGATTCTCAAGAATGGAATTGAAGAATATATTTTTAGCTTAAGTAGATATTTATGTACCTTTTCCAAAAGGGTAACAATTCACATTATCTTTAAAACATTTTTGTTCCTTTAGAATTTGAAGTACCATAAAAATTGTATATATTTAAGGGTTCTAGATTGATGATTTCCTATACATGTAAATTATGAAATAATCACTCCAGTCAAGCTAGTTCACATATCCATTACTGCACATAATTTGCATCTTTTCTTTCTTGTGGTCAGGGCACTTAAAATCTACCCTCTTAGTAAATTTCAAGTATACAATACAATATTGTTAGCTATAGTTACAGTGTTGTCCATTAGATGTCCAGAATACATTCAGCTTGCATCACTAAAGCTTCATTCCCATGGGCCAAGATCTCCCCATTTCTCCGTTCTCCTAGCCCCTGGCAACCACTACTCTACTTTCTGCTTCTATGAGTTTGACTATTCTAGGCTCCACATAAACGAGATCATGCACTATTTGTCTTTCTGTGTTTGGCTGATTTCACTTAGAGTAAAGTCCTCCAAGTTCATCCATCTTGTCACAAATGGCAGGATTTCCTTCCTTTTTTAAGGCTGAACAATATTCCTTTTTATAAATATACATACATAGATACAATATATATAATATGTATATACATAGTATACACTTATATACAATATAAAAAAATATGTGTATAGATTCCTCTGTTCACAGACATGTAGGTTGTATCCATATCCTGTCAACTATGAAGAATGCCGCAATGAACATGGGACTGCACATATCTCTTGAGATTCTGTTTTCATTTTGTTTGGATAGAGATCCGGAAGTGGGGTTGCTACATCATATGTTAGTTTTACTGTTAATTTTCTGAGAAAGCTTTATACTGGTTTCCGTAATAGCCATAGCGCTTTACATTCCCACCAATGATCTACGAGTTTTCTTTGCTCCACATCCTCATGAATACTTGTTCCTTTTGTCTTTTGGATAATAGCCATCCTAGAGGTGAGGCGTCATCTAAGTGTGGTTTTGATTTGCATTTCCCTGATGATTCGTATGTTTAGCACCTTTTCATGTACCTGTTGGCCTTTGTATGTCTTCTCTGGAAAAAAAATGTTTATTCAGATCCTATGCCTGTTTTTAAAATCAGATTGCTTGTTTTATTGCTATTGAATTGTATGAGTTCCTTACATAGTTTGGAAATTAACTCTACCTGATAATGGTTTGCAAATAAGTTCCCCCATACTATAGGTTGCCTTTTCATTTTGTGGCTTGTATGTATATCTTGTGTGCAAAAAGCTTTTTAGTTTGATGTAGTCCTATTTGTGAATTTTTGCTTTTGTTACCTGGGCTTTTGGTATTAAATTTAAAAAATCATCACCAAGACTAATGTCAAATTCCCCCTGCTTTCTTCTACTAGTTTTATGGTTTCAGGTCTTACATTTCTCTCTTTCTTCCTGTTTTTTTTTTTTTAAAGATTTTATTTATTTATTTGACAGAGATAGAGACAGCCAGCGAGAGAGGGAACACAAGCAGGGGGAGTGGGAGAGAAAGAAGCAGGCTCATAGCGGAGGAGCCTGATGTGGGGCTCGATCCCATAACGCCGGGACCACGCCCTGAGCCGAAGGCAGACGCTTAACCGCTGTGCCACCCAGGCGCCGCTCTTCCTGTTTTTTTCTTTTTCTTTCTTTCTTTTTTTTTTTATTTCTAGTTTCAGTCCAAGGTCATGAGAAAGATAGTTGAAATGATTTCAATCTTCTGAAATTTGTTAACCCTGGTTTTGTGAACTAAAAAGTAATCTATCCTGGGGAATGTTCCATGTGCATTTGGGAAGAATGTGTATTCTTTTTCTATTGGACAGAATGTTCTGTATGTTTCTGTCAGTCCATTTGAAGTATAGTTGAAGTCCATTGTTTCCATATTGATTTTCTGTCTACATGGCTTATCCATTGTTGAAAGTGGGGTCATGAATTCCCCTAGTATTATTGTTTTGTTGTCTATTTCTCTCTTCAGATCTGTCAATATTTGCTTTACATATTCAGGTGCTCTGATGTTGGGTGCAAATATATTTATAATTGTTCCATTTTCCTGTTGAATGGACCCATTCTCTATCGTACAGTGGCCTTCACTGTCTATTGAGACAGGTTTTTTTTAAAGATTTTATTTATTTATTGGAGAGACACAGTGAGAGAGGGAACACCAGCAGGGGGAGTGGGAGAGGAGAAGCAGGCTTCTGGCTGAGCAGGGAGCCTGAAGCCGGCTCGATCCCAGGACAGCGGTGAGCCTCAGTCCTCAACAGTAGACAAAGCCGTGACAGTGCATCTTGCCATCACTGGAGCCATTGATGAGCGGCAGGCCGCCAAAATGGCAGCAAGCTGTGACAGTGAAGCTTGCTGCCTCTGGAGGTGGTGGTGAGCTACGGTCTGCCACAGCAGCAGGAAGAAGTCACAGTGCCTCCGATACTGGAGGCAGTGGTGGGCTGCAATTGGAGACACCCAGGAAGTCATTGCATTGCAGCTTGCTGCCATTCGAGGCAGTGGTGAGCTGTAGCGTGAGACGCTGGCCTACGGTCCCTTGAAGGTTGCCACCACTGGAGGCAGTGTGGAGTTGGGGTGCACGTCCATGGAAGAAGTGCCAGTGCACCTTGAGACCACTGGAGGCAGTGCAGTGTGAGATGCTTGAGGACCTGCCAGTGCAGCTCACAGCCACTGGAGGCAGTGGAGGGCAGCAGTGCGAGAAGCTGGACGACATGCCCATGCAGTTCGCCACCGCTGGAGACAGTGTGGAGCTGCAGTGCGAGATGCTAGATGACATGCCCTTGCAGGCTGTGACCACTGGAGCCAGTGGTGGACTGCAGCATGAGACAATGGAACTTGTGCCAGTGCATTTTGTTGCCAATAGAGGCAGAGGTGAGCTGGAGCGCGAGAGAAGCTGGAAGATTTGCTAGTGTAGCATGCCGCCCCTGGAGGTAGAGGTGAGCTGCTGTGTGAGACACTGTAAGACATGCCTGTGCCTCTTGTTGCCACTGGAGGCAGTGGTGAGCTGCAGTGAGCCAAAGAACAGAAAGCCATCACAGTGCAGCTTGCTGTCACTGGGAACAATGGTGAGCTGCAGTTGGACAGACCCAGGAAGGCGTGACACTGCAGTGTGTTCTACAGGAGGCAGTGGTGAGCTGTAGTCTCTGTTCCCCCAAGCAGGTGTGGCCATAACAACCCCCAGAGCGGGCCACCGAATCAGGATTGTGCCCCGTGTCCCTGGGTTGGTGGTAGTTGGCTGTTAGAATCATGCTGGAAGGTCCTCCAGGTGGGGGCCTGGAGGCAGGCATAAACCAGACCCCACTCAAACTCCATTTGGAAGAGATGAGTTGAGGGTTTCTTTGGAAGAGTAATTTCGCTTTCCAGAAAAGGCAATGTCATTGGTCTACTTTAGAATGAAGATAATTACTACTAAGTAATAAGTGTGTGTTTCCTTTTCTCCAGAAACTGAAGCAGGTGTGCAGTCTATAGATCATAGGTGCCTTCTTCTCCCCAGCTGACAACACTTCTCTGCTCTGGCTCCACGAGACCTGAGGTTTTGAAAGAAGCGTCTGAGTCAGTGATGCAGCTTGTCACAGGACGTCAGCGTTCAGAGAAAGCTGGAGGTACGTGTGGCTCAATGCCATATCCATGTCAGGACTGGAGGTAAAACCTCTCATTAACCAAAACCTCCTGGGCTTTTTCTCTTTTCTCTGGTCGAGCCATGAATTCAAACGTAAGTAGCTTTCAGTATTCTGGATTTGGTGTAAGAGTTACATACTTTCCCTGCAGGAAGAGCACTGCAGGGGATCACATTTTCTCTGTTTATTTATTGTTTTTGAATGTATTTTGAATATGTTTCCTAGGAAAACTCTTTTACTAGAAAGGGAAGATGCGATTTACTGTGTGTGTTTGTAACATATAATTTGTTCCTTAATGTAACAGTGTTTATAGTGGGACGGGGGAGAGTGCAAATGAGGGAACAGACTCAGCCGTAGAGCACAAACCGAGGCACAGCTGGAGAGCTGGCAGAGCACCTTCTTCTGTGCCGCCAGCCTCACACAGCACAAACAACCTCACCGTCTGTCCCTGTCACTCCAATTCAGACTCCTCAGAGTTGCCAGGTGGAGACCTTTGCTGGTGCTTCTTTCTTTGCATGTGTGTCAAGTTTCAAAAATTAGAATACGGAAATGACATGTCATCAGAACCTCTGTTACTCTTTTATGTCCTGCTCTTCTTCTAATCAGTGAAGTGAGTTGGACCTGCTAGTGGAAGGGGCTGTGTGTTTTTATTTCCTGGTTTAATTAAACAATGGGAAACAATCTTCTGAAATATTAAAAGAATCCTTTGTGGGTGTTCGTGTATTTCTCTTGCGTGAACCACATGCCGATATTAGAAATTATTTTTTAATGTAAAACACAGCATCAGAGCTGTAACAGGGTGTGGTGCCCTTTGTGAGGGGGACACATGGAGAAGGAGTGTAGGTTCTTTAGGAGCTCAGGGAGTGGCTCATTGTGCTCCCAAAGGAAACTGAGCCCCGGATAGCCTTCCCTGAGGGGGCTGCTTACCTGGTAGTCCACCCTGGGTTCTGGAAGCTTAACCCAGTGAGTCACTTGCTGCTTGAACTGGGGAATTGATGAAGAAAGCAGAATGAATGCTGGAGGTTGTCTGCATTCTTTGGACTCGACAACTCTGTGTAACAAAGAAACTCTTCACCTGTGAGACCTGTTGGGATCTCTGAGTGTGTGGGCTTTGCTTCATGGGCTGAGGTTGTGTCTTCATCCTTACCTGAACCCTAGCCTTGTGGTCTGGCTGTGGAGATCTAGACCCTTATGTGACCATGTCATTATTATTTTTGTTCTTTTAAGAAAGCAATATAGACATTGACTTCGAGATACACATATCGAAAGGAAAAACACAAGGTCAAATATATATATATATGATGATTGAACTTGTGATAACTCTCATTAGTATGGGTCACGTAGGGCTGCCCATATGAGAAAGACCAAGGAATTCTATTTTGATAGAAGTGTGCTGTGCACACGGAGTGTTTTATTCTATCGTTCGACTTCTCCCTCTGAAGAGAAAATAGAGCGGTGACTGGAGCTTGGTTTCTGATTTTAAGGAAGGGGAGACCAGTGAATTGAAAGAGCAGTGTTTATGCTGACATGGTGCTCAGTGCCCAGAGAGTGAAGGTTTGAAGCTAGGACCTGGAAAGCGTCGATGTTCAGGGAGGATGTTGTCTGAGTTTCCAGCACATCAAGTCACCGGGCCGGTCTGCCTAATCAGGCCAGTTTCTGCCTTTCTAAGGGCAGCTTATAAGTGGCTTGAAACCTAGGATATTTGCAGAGTGGTCTGGTTGAGACACCTGTGTGGGCCAGTGTAGACACAACCCAGGAAATTCCAGAAGTAATGATGAGCACATTTCTGAGGCTGGAGTTTGCTTCTCTGTGAGAAGGATTGAGCTGGAGTGGAAAGAAGTCACTGGGTCTTATGACTCACTAAGCAGGTCCGAGCCTGGCCGGGTAGTTGGATAAGATAGCTGGGAGGTGGTGACACCATGGTCGTGGACCATTGCTCTTGATGGGCAGGCCAGCTTGCTGCAGGGACAGGGACTGGGGTCTCGCCTTCCCCCTCTGCTGCGGCTAGCCCTCCTGCTGCAGATGTGATAAGACAGTTGCTTCCGGTTTATGTCTCAAGCCCTCAGCTCAGCAGGGTGGTTGGTGGGAAGCTGCCCACAGGCCGCAGTTTCGTTTCTTGCCCAGTGTGCTGCCTGCTTCCTCGGAGACACACAGAGATGTCCTCTGCCCGGTGTCTGTGAATTCAGCCAGCAGAGCTCTTCTCCCAGAGCCACATCCCTGAGAAATCCTCCTCCATGGTCCTGTGCGTGTGGAAGAGGTCACTTCTCATTTAGAACTGAAATCTCTGCTCTTGCTGTTAGGTTCTGAGGCCACAGAGGACCCCAGTCTCTGTGAAGGTCCAGTTCTGCATGGGGCCTGACGTGTGAGACTAGGGCCAAGCCTGGGCGTGTGCTGATGCTACCGCAGGATCCTTCCTGAGAACTGTGCAGCAAAGCCTGGTTTATGAGGAAAAGCCTGGTTTGTCACAGGAAAGAGGGACAGGTGCACTGCTCTGCCTGACCACAGGAGGATTCCGGGCATCAATCACAGGTGGCAGTGCAGGGAGGAGAGAGGTCTGTTTCCCAGGACCTTGGCCAGAGGAGAGGTGGACCTGGGGATGCATCTCTGCTCAGCTTTCTCAGATGAGCACCTCAGGCAAGAGGAGGAAGTGTGTGTGCTCACCTGTCATCGAGGAAGGTGTGTGGTTTCAGGTTTCATGTGCAGGTGGATTCCTCATATGGCTCGTTTTCCTGATGGAGTTCAGGGTGCAGGAGGTGGACCCCTTTTGTCCCGGGCATCCTGGCTGTGCAAGAGCCCTGGGACAGCTTTTCCCCTGGGGATTTGGACCAGGACATCGGAGGGAGTCAGTGGTGAAACCATCAGTGGAGGCCTCCGTTTCTCTCCCGCTGAGATGGACTGGTGACTGTGATAACTGCTATGGAAATGTAAAGCAGGAGACAGGGCAGGGGTGCTGAAGGGGACGTGGGGGTGATGTTTGTTCTTCACATAGGGGCCAGGTGGGACTTCGCTAGGAAGGGGATCCTTGAGTCAAGATCTAAAGAAGGTGAGTGATATCACATCAAGAGCATTCTGCATGGGAGGTTAAGCATGGGCAAAGGCCCAGGGCAGGAGCATAGCAAGTATGTCCAGAAGCAGCAAGAAGGGTCCTTTGGCCACAGGAAACAGCTTAGGTCATGACCTCACGGAGGTGACAGAAGATGACAGAAAGCCATTGCAGAGCTATGACCCCATAAGAGCCTGTTTCATTGGGCCAGCCTGACTACAGTGTGGAGAACAGATGACACAGGGTTGAGGATGGATAAGGGAGGTCAATGATGAAGCTTTTCCAGGAACTCAGGCAAGAGATGGGCTCCAGTGTGGACCAGACTTGTGGCCTTGGAATCAGTGGTTAGTCCTATTCTGGGTAGGTATTGGAGATGGAGCTCACAGGCTTGTGACCCAATGGGTTAGATATTGGGAATGAGAGAAGGGAGGAATTGGGGTAAATCCCAGCTGTTGTGGGTTGTCCTGAATGAGGGGAAGGAGAGGTTTCTGGGTGTAGGGTGTGGTCCATGTTCCACATGCTGAGGAAGATGCCTTTCCTGGTGGATCTACTGATGTTTGAGTCCGGGAGAACATTTCCCATCTACTCCCTTAGCATCTTTCAAGTACAAGTATCCCCACTTTCTAAAAGTTCCTGGTACGACACTTGGCCTTTTGGAAAGATCTGTGTTATCACCTGGCTTCCGTAACAGGAAGAAACCTGAGGAGGATTTCCCTCTTATGAAAAAAATCAAAAAGTGAGCATCGCATTCAGCATCTGTTTTGTGGGGAGTCACTACAGAGGTGGCGTGCACCCCAACCAGCTCCTTCCTGGGACCCGCTCTCCGCGTCTAGCCACCAGTACTTTGAATCGTGTCTGTGAGCATCTGCTGTGCTTATCTCCGTCTATGTTGGGCATCCATTGGGAGGTTGTGTGCTGAGGCCTACGAAAAGCCAAAGAGAAGTAATTTTTGGAGTCTGAGCATGCTCACTAATTTTTCTGTATAAATAAGTGGTAATTCCCTCTTTGGTTTACATCATTTCTGTTGTGAAAGGATTCCTAGGAACACTGTACTTTTAAACAGTTGGAGAATCTATACCCCATCCTGCAGGGTTAGCTTGAGTCTCCATGTTGCACAGAACATTCCATGACTTACGGATTTTATCACTCACACATTGCGCCTTTGACCACCTTGACCTGTCCCCCCGCCCCTTCCCTGAATCTGGCAACCACCAATCTGGTCTCAGGATCTGTGTGTCCGGTATTTTTTTTCCCATGTGGAATGGACACGAGAGCATCTGGTATACTTCTTTCTGTGTCTGAGTTACTTAGCATAATGCTCCCAAAGTCTGTTTCTATGTCTGCTTATTGTGAATAATGAGGAAAAACCTGAATGTGCACCTGGGCCAATCCCAGCGAAGCCCCACTTTCATTGCCCCACTGGCCGACAACCCTGACCATGACACTCACCCCAACCCATGACCTCATCGCAGCCCCCTGGGAAGGTTGCGACACACCTGGCAGATCGGACCTCCCATGCTCCTAGGACTTCAACTTCACCCTTGCATGGGCTCTGAGGGGTCCCTTCCCAGAGGCCTGGCTCCAAGGCCACAGTCTGCCATACAGAAGGAAAGTGTGCCATTTGGGACTGCAGGAGAAATCTGAATGTCCACCTGAGTCAATCCCAGTGAACGCCCAGTTTCACCGGCCCCCTGGCCATAAAACCTGTGCCTGACAATCACCCCCACCCAGGCCCTCCACTCAGCTCCCCGGGAATGTCGCTACATAGGCGGTAGATTGGACTTGCCATGCTCCTAGGCCCTAATCCTAACTCTGGGTTGTTTCTCAGAGGTCACTATCAGCGGCCTGGCTCCATAGACCCAGGGACTGGGGAAACATGAGCCACACCTGGGGATTCAGCATGCCACACAGAAAGAACCTGTGACATTGGGATCTCCAGAAAGGATTCAGGGCAGGAGAAATCTGCCTGTCCACCTGAGCCAATCACCGCAAAACCTCATGCTCGCAGGCCCCCTGGCCGCAAACCGTGAGACTGACACTCACCCCAACCAACGCCCTCAACTCAGCCCTCAATAAGGTCGCCACACAGCTGGCAGATCGGAGCTCCCATGCTCCCAGGCCTGAACCGTACCCCTGTGTGGGGTTCCAAGAAGTCCATTCCCATGAGTTTGCCTCCAAAGCCCCAGCGAACGGAGACCACCGAGCAATGCCACAAGAATTAGCCCACCACACAGAAGAAAACCGTGCCATTTGGGACTCCAGAAAGGATTAAGAGCAGGAGAAATCTGCATACCCACCTGATCCAATCCAAGAGAACCCACACTGTAAGTAGCACCCTAGCCTCAAACACTGAGCCTAACACTCACCCCAACAGATGCCCTCAACTGTCCCCCCAGGATTTCGCCACACCCAGGATATCGGAAGCCCAAGCTCCTAGGCCATGCCCTAAAGCTAGGTTGGGTGCTCAGAGGTCATTCCCAGTGGCCTGGCTCCAAAGCCCCAGGTACTGGGGACACCTGAGCCATACCTCAGGATGCAGCATGCCTCACAGAAGGAAACGGGCCATTTGGGACTGAAAAAGGGTTCAGACCAGGAGACGTCTGAACGTGCACCTGAGCCAATCCCAGCAAACCCCTACATTCACAGGCCTCCAAGGCCCTTGCAAACCTTGTGCCTGATACTCACCCCCAACCGCCACCCTCCTCTCAGCCCCCTGGGAAGGTTGCAACACAGCTGGCACATCAGACCTCCCATGCTCCTAGGTCCTAACCCTACCTAGGTTGGGTTCTGAGAGGTCCATTCCCAGAGGCCTGGCTGCAAACACCCAGGGATTAGGGACATCTGAGCAATTCTAGAGGCTTCAGCCTGCCACATAGAAGAAAACCTGCCATTTGGGGCTGCAGAAAGGACTCAGAGGAGGAGAAATCTGAATGTCCCACTGTGCGAATCCCAGCCAAGCCCACATTCAGGGCCCCCTTCCTGCAAGCCCTGAGTCTGACACTCAACCTACATGATTGCCCTCAACTCATCCCTCCAGGAACGTCGCCACACAGCTGGCAGGTCAGACCTCACATGCTCCTAGGCCCTAACCTGAATTCTAGGTGGAGTCTGAGGGATCCATTCTTAGAGCCCTGGCTCCAAAGCTCCAAGGACTGGGGACACCTGAGCAAAAGCAGAGGACTCAGCCTGCCACACAGAAGGAAACTGTGCCATTTGGTTACTCCAGAAACTTTTCAGAGCAGGAGCAATCAGAATGCCAACCGTAGTCATTCCCAGTGAACCCCACATTCAGCGGCCCCTTGGCCCAAAACCCTGAGCCTGACACTCACCCCAAACAATGCACTCAACTCTGCCCCCCAGAAAGGACAAGACACAGTTGCAGATCGCACCTCCCATGCTCCTAGACCCTAATCATAACCCTAGGATGGATTCGGAGAGGTCCATTCCCAGAGTCCTGTCTCTATCCACAGTTATTGGGGACACCTGAGCAATACCAGAGTAAGCAGCCTGTCACACAGAAGGAAACCATGCCATCTGGGACTGCCAAAAGGACTCAGAGCAGGAGAAATTTGAATGCTCACCTGAGCCAGTGCCAGGAAACCCTCAATTTCACCGGCCATTTGGCCAAAAACCCCAAACCTGGCACTCACCCAACACAGGCCCTCACCTCTGCCCTCAGTAATGTCACAACATAGCTGGTAGTCGGACCTCCCATGTTCCTAGGCCCTAATCCTAACCCTAGCTTTGGTTCTGAGAGGTCCATTCCCAGAGGCCTGTACCCAAAGCCCCAGGGATTGGGGACACCTGAGCAATGCCAGAGGACTCCAACGGCCACATAGACGGAAACCTGCCATTGGGAACTCCAGAAAGGATTCAGAGCAGGAGAAATCTCAATGTCCAACTGAGCCTATCGCAGCAAAACTCCACTTGCAGTGGACCACTGCCCACAAACCTGGACCCTGACATTCAGTGCAACCCAGGCCTTCAACCCGGCCCCCTTGAAAAGTTGTAATACAGATGGAATATCGGGCCTCCCATGCTCCTAGGCTATAACCCTCACCCTAGGTTGGGTTCTCATGGGTCCCTTCCCAGAGGCGTCCCTCCAAAGCCCCAGGGACTGGAGACCACTGAGCAATACCAGAGCACTCAGTCTGCACACTGAAGGAAACCTGCCATTTGAAACTCTAGAAAGGATTCAGAGTAGGAGAAATCTGAATGTCCACTTGAGCCAATGCCAGCGAACCACCAGTTTCACTGGCCCCCTTGCCGTAAACCTTGTGCCTGACACTCACTCCAACCCACGTCCTCAACAAAGCCCCTGAGAAGGTCGCCACACAGCTGGCACTTGGAACCCACATTCTCCTAGATCTCAACCCTAACCCAAGATGTGGTGGGGAGAGATTCCCTCCCAGAGGCTGGGCTCCAAGCCCCAGGGAATGGGGATCACGGAGCAATGCCAAGAGAATCAGCCTGCCACACAGAAGAAAATCATGCCATTTGGGACTCCAGAAGTTATTCAGAGCAGGAGAAATCTGAATGTCCAGCTGAGCCAATCCCAGGAACTCCCACATTCAGTGGACCCCTGTCTCCAAACCCTGAGTCTGACATTGACTACAACCCACACCCTCAACTTAGCCCCCCAGGAAGGTCGCCATGCAGCCGGTAGGTCGGACCTCCCATGCTCCTAGGCCCTTACCCTAATGCTAGGTTCAGTTGCCAGAGGTCCTTCCCACTGGCCTATCTCCAAAGCCCCGGGGACTGGAGAAACCTGAGCTATACCTGAGGAATCAGCATGCCATACACAGAAGAAAACTATGCCATTTGTGACCTGCAGAAAGGATTCCCAGGAGAAATCTGAATGTCCACCTGAGCCACTCCCGGCACACCCCACATTAACGAACCCCAGGACCACCTACCCTGAGCCTCACATTCACCCCAAACCATGTCTTCAACTTATCTGCAGGATATTTGCCTTACAGCCTGCAGATCAGAACTCCCATGCTCCTAGGCCCTAACCCTAACTCTAACCTGCGATTTGGTTTGAGAGGTCATTTCCAAAAGCCTGGCTCCAAAGCACCAAGGATAGGGAACACCTGAGCAATATCAGAGGACTCACCTGCCACACAGAAGAAAACCTGACATTTGGGACTCCGGAAAGGATTCAGAGCAGGAGAAATGTGAATGTCCACCTGAGCCAATCCCAGCGAACCCCCACTTTCACTGCACCACTTGCTGAAAACCCTGAGCCTGACACTCACCCCAAACCATGCCCTCAATTCAGGCATCCAGGAACGTGGCCACACAGCCGGCCGATCAGACCACCTATGGTCCTAGGCCCTAACCTTAACCCTAGGTTGGGTTCTGAGAGGTGCATTCCCCGAGGCCTGGCTCCAAAGCCCCAGGGATTAGCTACTGCTGAGCAATGACAGAAGACGTAGCCTTCCACACAGAAGAAAAGCATGCCATGGGACTCATAAAGAATTCAGAGCAGGAGAAATCTGAATTCCCCGAGACAATCCAACTGAACGCCCACATTCAGCGGCACCAGAGGCACAAACCCTGAGCCTCACACACCCCGAACTACACCTTCAACTCACCCTCCATGGGAAAGTAGGCACACAGGCGGCAGATTGGACCTCTCTCAGAGGCTCTAAACGTAAACCTAGGATTGGTTCTGAGAAATCCATTCCCAGAGGCCTGGCTCAAGAGCCCCAGGGGCTGGGGACACCTGAGTAATACCAGAGGACTCAGCCTACCACACAGAATGAAAACGTGCCATTTGGGAATCCAGAAAGAATTCAGAGCAGGAGAAATCTGAATGTCCACCTGAGAAAATCCAAGCGGATCGCAACTTTCAGAGGCACCCTAGCCCCTGTCCCAGAGCCGGACACTCAACCCAACCCACACCTTCAACTCCCCCCGCCCCCGGCCCCGGGACTTTTGCCACACAGCCAGCAGATCAGAACTCCCATGCTCCTAGGCCCTAACCTTAACCAAATTTTTGGTTCTGAGAGGTCCATTTCCAGAGGCCTGGCTCCAAAGCACCAGGGATTGGGGACACCTGAGCAATCCCCGACAAATCTGCTGGCCACACAGTAAGAAACCATGCCATTTGTGACTCCAGAAAGGATTCAGAGCAAAAATATCTGAACGCCCACATGAGCCATCCCAGGGAGACCCCAAGTTCAGCCACCCCCTGGCCACAAACCCTGAGCCTGACACTCACCCGAACTCATGACCTCAACTTAGCCCCCAGGACGGTCACCACACAGCCAGCAGATCGGCCCTCCCGTGGTCTGGGCCCCAACCCTAAACCTAGGTTGGGTTATGAGAGGTCCATACCCAGAGGCCTGGCTTCAAAGCCCCAGGGATTGGGTACACTTTAGCAACACGAGAGGACTCAGCCTGACACAAAAAGAAAACCATGTCATTTGGGACTCCAGAGAGGATTCAGAGTAGAGAAAGCCTGAATGCCCAACAGAGCCAATCAAAGCCAACCCCAACTTTCCGCGGCCACCTGGCAGCAAACCCCAAGCCTGATCCTCACCCAAACCCACACCCTCAACTTACCCATCAGCTAAGGTAGCCACACAGCCTGCAGATCAGACCTCTCATGGTCCTAGGCCCTAACCTTAACCCTAGGTTGGGGCTGGTAAGTCCTTCCCTAGAGGCCTAATTCCAAAGCCCCAGCTGTTGGGGACACCTGAGCAATACCAGAGGACTCAGCCTGTCCCATAGAAGGAAACCATGCCATTTCAGACTCCAGGAAGGATTCAGAAGAGGGGTAATCTGAATGACAACCTGAGTCAACCCCCCCCAACCCCCACATTCATCGCCCCCTGGCAGCAAACCCTGAGCATGACAATCACCCTAACACACACCCTCAACTCACCCTCCTGGAAGGTAGCCACACAGCGAACATCAGACCTCCAATGCACCTAACTCCATCCCTATCGCTATGTTGGTTTATGAGAGGTCCATTCCCAGAGGCCTGGCTCCAGTGCCCTGGGGATTTGAGACACCTGGGCAAAACCAGTCGACTCAGCCCATCACACAGAAGCAAACTGTGGCATTTGGGACTCCAGAAAGGATCCAGAGCAGGAAAAATCTGAATGCCAACTGAGATATCTCAGCAAACCCCCTCATTCAACAGCCCCCTGACCACAAACCCTGAGACTTACACTCACCCTAACCCACACCCTCAGCTCACCACCCGCCAAGGTGCCACACAGCCAGCAGATTGGACCTCCTATGCTCCTAGGCCCTAACCCTAACCCTAGTTTGGTTTCTGAGAGGTCCATCCCCAGAGGGCTGGCTCCAAAGCCCCAGGGATTCGGGACACCAGAGCAATACCAGAGGACTCAACCTGCCACACAGAAGGGAACCATTGCATTTAGGACTCTAGAAAGGATTCTAAACAGGAGAAATCTGAATGCCAACCTGAGCTTATCACAGTCAATCCCCAATTTCAGCCGCACCGTGTCTGCAAACCCTGAATCTGATATCAAGCCTAACTCATGCCCTCAACTCAGCCCTCCCAGAAGTGGGAGGAGTCAATTCCAGACTTCAAGTTATACCACAAAGTTATAGTCATCCTAACATTATGGTACTGTCACAAAAATAGACACAGCGACCAAGGGAACAGGATAGAAGCTTAGACATAAACCCACAATATATGGCCAATTAATCTTTGACAAAACAGGCAAGAATATTGTAAAGGAAGGACAGTCTCTACAACAAATGGTGTTGGGTAAACTGGACAGCTACACACAAAAGAATGACATTAGACAGCTTTCTTTCACCATACAGAGAAACTCAAAGCCGTTTCAAGACCTCAATGTGAGACCTGAAGCCATAAAAATCCTACAAGAGGGCACAGATGGTAACTTCTCTGACATGGACCAAACCAACATTTTTTCTAGACACGTCTCCTGAGGCAAAGGAAACAAAAGCAAAAATAAACTACTGGGACTACATCAAAATAAAAAGTTTCTGCACAGCAGAAGAACAATGAAAATGTATTTATAAGAAGACAACCTACCAAATGGGAGAAGATGTTTGCAAATATCATATGCAATAAAGGGATAGTGTCCAAAATAGATATAACTGAAAAAACTCAACACCCAAAAAACAAATAATGCACTTAAAAAATAGGCAGAAGACATGAACAGACATTTCTCCAAAGAAGAAATACAGATGGCCAACAGTCACATGTGAAGATGTTCACAATCACCCATCATCAGGAAAATGCAAATCCAAAGTACAATGAGATATTACCTCACACCTGTCAGAATGGCACAAGAAACAACAGGTGTTGGGGGAAGTGGATAAAGGGGAACCCTCTTGCACTGTTGGCTGAAATGCAAACTGTTGCAGCCACCATGGAAAACAGTATGAAAGTTCTCAAAAAATTATAGAATTACCCTATGATCCAGCAATCACACTACTGGGTGTTTACCCAAACATTATGAAAATAATAACTCAAAAGGATACATGCACCCCTATGTTTCTCGCAACATTATTTATAGTATAACAGTATGGAAGGAACCCAAGTGTCTGTTGATAAACTGATAAATGAGATGCTAGATATGTACACACACACACACACACACACACACAGTGGACTATTAGCCATGAAAAAGAATGAAATCTTGCCTTTTGCAGCCACATAGATGGAGTTAGAGAGTATTATCCGAAGTAAAATCAATCAGAGAAAGAAAATACCATATGACGTCACTCTTATGTGGAATTTAAGAAAGAAACAAAAAAAAAAAAGGAGAAAAAAGAGACTAAGCAAAATACAGATTCCTAACAATAGAGAACAAACTGATGGTTACCAGAGGGGAGGTGGATGGACGGAGGAGTGAAATAGATGAAGGGGATTAAGAGAACACATTTCTTGATGAGCCCTGAGTAATATAGAGAATTACTGAATCACTCTATTGTACACCTGAAACTAATATAACACTGTATGTTAACTCTACTGGAATTAAAACAAAAAATTTTAAAAAGAAGACTTCTCTTTCAGAAACCTATTTGAAAAGCTTTTGCTATGTAAGTTTCATAAGCCCTACTTGGGAATATTTACTCTACAATAATTATTCACTCTATGCCTCGAATTCAAATTTCACTGAGTTCTTATACTTTACCTGTGAATCCTAGCCCACAGGAGCCATCGTCCCTTTTTGTCCAGGCTCAGCACCTATGCATTCAAGAGTGTAAGTAGAGACAGATGCCACTTCACAATCCAGAAGGCTAGTGTTGTTTCTGTTTTAGTACAAGATAGTCATAGAGTGTAGGATAGGCTTCAGAACAGGTCTTTTATATATCCTGGATCTCTAATTCAATGGTCATTACCTGGATCCATTTGGCCGATAGGTTCCCTGTCGATGGACTTGCTTCCAAGCACATACATGGAAGACACAAAGGTGGGTGGGCTCGTTGTGGGACAAGAAGAGGACCAAGTACAGACAAGGATATGACCCCTCCCCTGATTCAGGAACTGCTTCGGGAGTGGGTATGGGAGGCAGAAGCAACAGGAAACCACCAAGGTAACCAGCGGAAGGCAAGAGGCACAGGTCATGAGATCTCAAGATGCAGGGCTTGGAGGCTGCTCTGAGCTACCTCTGGGAGGGAGGGGGTGAAGGAATGAGAAGGAGAAACTGCCTGCCCCTGGCCCATGCCAGCTGCCCACCACTACTGGCACACATCAGTCTACACAGCTGACACAGGGCCTGGGTTAAGGATGAGCTGGCTCAGGTCCCTCAACCCTCAGTGGGACAGCTGGCCCAAGGGCTCAGGGACATGCTGAGAGAGGTGGGAGGAAAGCTGCTCCTCCCAGGCCATCCCTTCTTTGAGCAGACAGCCCTCAAGGACTGCTGAAAACCCACTAACAGGTTTGAAAGACATGCCGTGGATGAATTAAGGCACGGAGAAATATAGAACAATACTCATTTTTAAGTTCAGGGCTGTCAGCTCAAGAAGTGGGGAGAGCTTCCCTGAGGAAGACTGAGGGGAGGGCGGACCAGCCTGAAAAGGGAGACACGGGTTTCCTGATTGGGGACCTGCAGCCCCCCTCCCCAGCAGGGCTTCATCCTCTCCTCACAGGGGATCCATGGAAGTGTTCCATCAGGGGACTGACAGGGGCCAGAGCTGCCTCTCAAGAAGGCTACCCTGTCATTGGGCTGCACAGGGCCCCAGGGAGGAGGGCCAGATGGAGGGAAGGCAATACCTCTGCAAGAGCAGAGGCTCATGACCATGAAGATGATGAAAAGGAGGAGGCGGCAGCATGGGAGCCTGCATGAAAGTGCCATGGCCACACTGCCCACAGCTACAGTGACTGGGTGGCTTCCATGCCAGGCGCGGCTGACTTCAGTGGGCTCCAGATGAGTCCTGACCACAACCCTAGGATGTGTGCACCACTGCCACCCACCTCAGCCCTTGAAGCTGTTAGGAATCACAGTCACAGACCCTGGTCAGTTTTCATGTAAACCAGGCAGTGGCTCCTACAACACACTGCCCCTCTGGGGGCAGTCCAGTGTGACTCTTGTGCCTGGCCAGAAACTGCTGTCTACCTATCTCCACACAACTCAACAGACAGGAGGCTGTCCCTGAATTCCACAGGATCTGATGAGACAGATCCAAAGACCCCACTACCCTGCCCACCGCCAACACCCAGTGGGTCACGCGGGACCTCGGCGATTGTCATGAAGCTCACCATGCCCTATTTCTGTCACTTCCAACAGAAAGCGTGGTGCCAATCCCCCATGATACCATACATCCTAGTTGATGACCTGGGGCCATGCCATGAACCCAAATGGCACCATTCTTTTAGAGAAGACCACTCCTGCACCTTCTAGAAAATGTTTCTAAGGAAGTACAAGTCCATCAGGACTATGGTGTGAACAGTGTTGCACAGCCTGCATGGTGGTAGTAATTTTAAGAAGGATTCAACCCCATTTCACAAAAGCTTCCTCTGTCCCCACAGAACTTGTGCTCTGCCCTCAGAAAAAAAACCAGGAAACAAACCTTTAATCTGAATGCTCCCTTCACCTTCTGGTTCAAATCTTTTCCAACTACAATGATATGAAAGCAGAAATCAGTCACAAGAAGAAAATGGGACAGCCAAAACTATGTAGAGGTTTAACAACATGCTACTGAACAACCAACAGTCAAAGAAGAAATCAAAAGAAATTTTAGAAGTACCTTGAGTCAAATAGAAAAAGAGAATGTACAAAAACTTACGGGATGCAGCAAAAGTAGCTCTGAGGGGGACTTTCATAAAAATTCAGGTCTTTGTCCATCCACAAGAAAGCTCTGTAATAACCTAATTTTACAAGGGAAATTAGTAGGAAAAAAAAAACCCACAAACCCCCAAATTAGTAGTAATATGGAAATAACAAAAAAGAAATGTGGAAATAAATCCAATGGAGATGAAATGACAAAAGATCAATGAAAATAAGTGCTGCCTTTTTTGGAAAGATAAAACTGACAAACTTTTAGCTAGACTCAGCAAGAAAGAGAGAGCGCTCAAATACAATCAGGAAAGAAAGATGATTGATTCCTGTCTCACATCAAAATTATAGAGGAGAACACAGGCAGCAACCTCTTCGACCTTGGACACGGCAACTTCTTGCAAGTTACATCTCTAAAGGTAAGGGAAACAAAAGCAAAGGTGAACTATTGGGACTTCATCAAGATAAAAATCTTCTGCACAGCAAAGGAAACAATCAAGAAAACTGAAAGGCAACCTACAGAATCGGAGAAGATATTTGCAAATGACATTATAGATAAAGGACTGGTATCCAAAGTCTATAAAGAACTTCTCAAACTCAACACCCAAAAAACAAATAATCAAGTCAAGAAATGGGCAGATGACATGAACAGACACTTCTCCAAAGAAGACATACAAATGGCCAACAGACACGTGAAAAAATGCTCCACATCACTTGCCATCAGGAAAATACAAATCAAAACCACAATGAGATACTACCTCACACCAGTCAGAATAGCTAAAATTAACAAGACGGGGAACAACAAATGTTGGCGAGCATATGAAGAAAGGGGAACTGTCTTACGCTGTTGGTGGGAATCCAGGCTGGTACAGCCACTCTGAAAACAGTATGGAGGTTCCTCAAGACGTTAAAAATAGAGCTACCCTACGACCCAGTACTTGCACTACTTGGTATTTATCCCATAGACAGAGAAGTAGGGAAAAGAAGGGGCACCTGCATCCCAATGTTCACAGCAACAATGTCCACAATAGCCAAACTGTGGAAGGAGGCAAGATGTCCTTCAACAGGTGAATGGATAAAGAAGACGTTCTTTGTATATACAATGGAATATTACTCAGCCATCAGAAAAGATGAATACCTACCATTTGCATCAACATGGATGGAACTGGAGGGTGTTATGCTGGGTGAAATAAGTCAATTAGAGAAAGACAATTATTATATGGTTTCACTCATATGTGGAATATAAGGAACAGCACAGAGGATCATGGGGGCAGGGAGGGGGAAACATAAATGAAAAGAAATCTGAGAGGGAGACAAACCATATGGGACTCTTGAGTCTGGGAAACAAACTGAGGGTTGTGGAAAGGGAGGTGCGTGGGAGGATGGGGTAACTGGGTGATGGGCAATAAAGAGGGCACGTGTGGTGATAAGCACTGGTGTTATACTCAACTAATGAATCATTGACCACTACATCAAACACTAATGGTGTACTATACCTTGACTAATTGAATTTAAATTAAAAAATGTGAAAAGCTTTAAAAAAAAGGAAAAAAAGATGAGTCATGACAATGAATACCAAAAAATACAAAGGATCCTAAGAGAGTACTATGAGCAAGTAGAGGCCTACACACTGGACAACCTAGAAGAAATGGAGAAGTTCCTACCAACAACCCAGAAAGACTGAACTGTGAGGGAAAAATATCTGAACAGACTGACCACTAGTAAAAACATCGATTCGATCATCAAAAAGCTCCCAACAAACAAATGTTTAAGACCAGACAGTTTCACTGAGGAGTTCAACCAGACCATAGAAGAAGAGTTAATACCAACCCTTCTCAAACTCTTTAAAAGATAGGAGAGGAGGGCATAAATCCAAGCTCAGTTCATGAAGCCAGCATTAACCTGCTACCAAAACAAGACAAGGACACTACAAGAACAGGAAAGGCCAATATTCCTCATGAACACAGATACAAAGATCCTCAACAAGTTATCAGCAAACTGAACTCAACAATGCATCAGGAGAACCACACAAAACGATCAAGTGGGACTTATTCCAGGGATGCAAGGATGATTCCACATCCGCACATCAGCCAATGGGATACAGAATCTTAACAAAGTAAAACATAAAAATCATATGATTATTACAATAGATGTAGAACACTTGACAAGATTCAATATGCATTTAAAATTAAAACTATAAACCATCTGGGTATAAGGGGAACATTCCTCAACACAACAAAGGCCATGTATGAAAAGCCCACAGCTGACATCACACTCAAGGGTGAAAAGCTGAAAATTTTTCTACAAAGATCAAGAACAAGACAAAGATGCCCATTTCATCATTTTCATTCAACATGGTATTGAAAGGCCTAGCCGAAGCATTTAGACAAAAAAAGGAAAAAAAAAGAAAAAGATATGAAATCAAAATAGGAAAACTGTCACTACTTGCAAATGACATACTATATGTAGAAATCCCTGAAGTTTCCACCAAAACACTGTTAGAATAAACAAATTCAGTAAAGCTGCAGGATACAAAGTCAATATATAGAGACCTGTTGCATTTTGTATTTTTTAAAGATTTTATTTATTTGTTTATTTGACAGAGAGAGAGAGCACAAGCAGGATGAGCAGCAGAGGGAGAAGGAGAAGCAAACTCCCCACTGAGCAGGGACCCTGATGCAGGTCTCAATCCCAGGACCCTGGGATCATAACCTGAGCCAAAGGCAGATGATTAACCAACTGAGCCACAACTTGTTGCATTTCTGTAGACTGATGACAAACTTTCCAAAGAGATATTAAGGGAGCAATGCCATTTACACTTGCAGCAAGAAAAAAAAAAAAAAAACTAGGAATAAAAGTAACCAAGAATGAGAAAGATCTGGTACACTGAACACATGGTGGAAAAGGAAAAATGTGTATATTGGGCAGGTGGGTGGAATGTATGGGTCAAGGAAATGGAAGAAGACACAAATGAATGGAAGCAAATGCCATGCTCATTAACTAGAATAGTTAATGATGTTAACATGTCCATCGTACAAAAAGCAATCTACAGCTGTGATGAAATGTCCATCTGAATTCCAATGGCATTATTCAAGGAAATAGAAGACAGTCCTAAAATTCGTATGGAAGCACAAAAGACCCCAAATATCCAAAGCATCCTAGAGAAAGAAGAAGAGAGCTGAGTTACCACACTCCCGGATTTCAGGCTAGATTACAAAGCTGTAGTCCTCAGAACAGTATGATACTGGCATAGAAACAGACAGGTCAATGGAACAGAAAAGAAAGCTCAGAAACGGATAATCATAGCACTTTTGGCAAACGTTATTCATTAGAGTCAGTACATTAAAGGAATATTTAAACTTACCTCTAATAGAATTATTATGAACTCTGAATGGAAATTAATAATATTTATGTCCTGGGGTACCTGGGTGGCTCAGTCAGTTAAGCATCTGCCTTTGGCTCAGGTCATGATCCCAGGGTCCTGGGATCCAGCCCCACATCAGGCTCCCTGCTCAGTGGGGAGTCTGCTTCTCCCTCTCCCTCTGTCCCCCAGCTTGTGCTCTCTCTCTCACTCTATCTCAAATAAATAAATAAAATCTTTAAAAAAATAATATTTATGTCCTGTTTCAATAGCTGATTTGAATAAATGCATTTCCTTCAACATGTTTTATATAAATATATATTATAAAATAAGGGTGATTTAGAATCCACATTTTAAAAAACATTAAATTCACTTTAATAAACCTATCATGGAAAAGGAAATATAGATATCAATCATCACAACTGATAACATCACAAAATAAGACAATCAGACACAATCTGGTATCTGATGGAAGAATATAATACTATTTAAGAAGTTCTGCCCAAATGTTAAACCTGTTGAAAGCTCCAGATCAGCTACTCATGTACAAAAACACAAATGAGAAATGTCATAACAAATAGTATAAACATGTAATCAATAAAGTCCACACTGCATATATTCCTACAGGAAAAAGATTTTCCCAACAAACTGTAAGTCCAAAAAAAAAAAAAATAAAACCACTTGTAAACTAACCCACACCTATATGGTCTTAAATGACATCACAGGAGCAGAGAATATACAAAGGGAAAAGGACTCTCTCTTCAGTTAACACTACTGGGAAAACTGGACACTAAATGCAGAAGAATGTAACTGGATCACTTATACCACACACAAAAATTTTAAATGGATGAATGACTTGAACATAAGACCTGAATCCATAAACCTTTGAGAAGAAAACCCAGGTAGTAAGTTTCTTGACATGGGTTTTGGTGAAGACTCTTATAGATTGGACACCAAAAGCAAAGGCAACAAGAGCAAAAACAAGCAAGTGGAACAACATCAAATGGAAATCCTCTGCATGGCAAAAGAAACCATCAAAAACTTAAAAGGCAACCTAGCCAATGAGAAAAATATCTGCAAATCTATGTGGGAGAAGAGGCTAATATCCAAAATACACAAAACACTCATATAAAACAAAACAACAACAAGAAAAAACCTGTATAAAGAATGGGGAGAATATGTGAATACTTTCCAAAGATGGCACACAGGTGATCAACAGCCACAGGAAACGTTGTTCAACATCGTTAACTGTCGTCATGGATACGAAAGTCAAAACCACAATCGTTACCACCTCACGACTGTTGGAAGAGTAATCACGCCAATGACAGACACTAGGTGTAGTGAAGGGTGTGTAGACAAGGGGACCCTGTGCATTGTTGATGGGAATGGAAATTGGTGCAGCTCCTGTGACAGACAGTATGGAGGTTCCTGAAAAACTAAATACAGCTACCACATGACCCAGTAACGGCTCTACTGAGTATTTATTTGGAGAACACAAAAACACTCCCTCAAAGAGATAGATGCGCTCCCGTGTTCACTACAGCATTATTCACAATAACCAGGCACAGGGACATAGACCTTGGGAGCATTATGCTAAGTACCCCAGACACAGAAAGACAGTTACCAGATGCCCTCATATACATTCCACATGGAAAAAAAATACCGAACGCCCGAACGCACAGATACTGAAACAGATTGGTGGGTGCCTGATTCGGGGAAGGGGTACGGGGGACAGGTGAAGGTGGTCAAAGGCTCAGTGTTTGAGTGATAAAATCCATTAAGTCATGGAATGTTCTGTGCAGCATGGAGACTCAAGCTAACCCTGCAGGATGGGGTACAGGTTCCCCTGCTCTTTGAAAGTACACTGTTCCTAGGAAACCTTTTACAACAGAAATGGTGTAAACTGAAGAAGGAGTAACCATTAATTTATACAAAAAATTAGTGAGCATGCTCAGACTCCAAAGATTACTTCTCTTTGGCTTTTCGTAGGCCTCAGCACACAACCTCCCAATGGATGCCCAACATAGACGGAGATAAGCACAGCAGATGCTCACAGACACGATTCAAAGTGCTGGTGGCTGGACGCGGAGAGCGGGTCCCGGGAAGGAGCTGGTTGGGGTGCACGCCACCTCTGTAGTGACTCCCCACAAAACAGATGCTGAATGTGATGCTCAGTTTTCGACTTTTTTCATAAGAGGGAAATCCTCCTCAGTTACTTCCTGTTACGGAAGCCAGGTGATAACACAGATCTTTCCAAAAGGCCAAGTGTCTTCCTATGAACTTTTAAATAAGTGGGGGATACTTGTACTAGAAAGCTGCTGAGGGAGTACATGTGAAATGTTCTCCCAGACAATAACATCGGCAGATTCACCATGAAAGGTGGATCTTCAGTATGTGGAACACGGACTATCCCCTACCCCCTACCCCCAGAAACCTCCTTCCCTTGCTTAGGACAACCCACAAGAGCTTGAAGTTACCCCAATTCCTCCTTTCTCCCAATCCCAGTATCTAACCCATCAGCCAATCCTGTGAGCTCCATTTCCAATACCTACCCAGAATAGGACTAACCACTGATTCCAAGGCCACAAGTCTGGTCCACGCTGGAGCCCATCTCTTGCCTGAGTTCCTGGAAAAGCTTCACCATTGACCTCGCTTATCCATCCTCAACTCTGTGTCATCTGTTCTCCACACTGTAGCCAGGTAGCCCAGTAAAACAGGGTCCCATGGGGGCACAGCCCTGCAATGGCTTACTGTCACCCTCTGTCACCTCCCTCAGGTCATGACCTAAGCTGTTTCCTGTGGCCACAGGACCCTTCTTGCTGCTTCTAGAGATACTTGCTATGCTCCTGCCCTGGGCCTTTGCCCATGCTTTCCCTCCCATGCAGAATGCTCTTGATGTGATATCACTCACCTTCTTTAGATCTTGACTCAAGAATCACCTTCCTAGCGAAGTCCCACCTGTCCCCTATGTGAAGCGCAAACATCACCCCCACGTCCCCTTCAGCACCCCTGCCCTGTCTCCTGCTTTACATTGCCATAGCAGTTATCACAGTCACCAGTCCATCTCAGCGGGAGAGAAACGGAGGCCTCCACTGATGGTTTCACCACTGACTCCCTCCGATGTCCTGGTCCAAAACCCCAGGGGAAAAGCTGTCCCAGGGCTCCTGCACAGCCAGGATGCCCGGGACAAAAGGGGTCCACCTACTGCACTCTGAACTCCATCAGGAAAACGAGCCATATGAGGAATCCACCTGCACATGAAACCTGAAACCACACACTTCCTCCTCTTGCCTGAGGTGCTCATCTGAGAAAGCTGAGCAGAGATGCATCCCCAGGTCCACCTCTCCTCTGGCCAAGGTGCGGGAAACAGACCTCTCTCCTCCCTGCACCAACCACCTGTGATTGATGTCCCGAATCCTCCTGTGGTCAGGCAGAGCAGTGCACCTGTCCCTCTTTCCTGTGACGTCCTCACAAACCAGGCTTTGCTGCACAGTTCTCAGGAAGGATCCTGCGGCAGCATCAGCACACGCCCAGGCTCGGCCCAATTTCGCACGTCAGGCCCCATGCAGAACTGGACCTTCACAGAGATTGGGGTCCTCTGTGGCCTTGGACCTAACGGCAGAGCAGAGATTTCAGTTCCAAATGAGAAGTGACCTCCTCCACACGCACAGGACCATGGAGGAGGATTTCTCAGGGGTGTGGCTCTGGGAGAAGTGCTCTGCTGGCTGAATTCACAGACACTGGGCAGAGGACATCTCTGTGCGTCTCAGAGGAAGCAGGCGGCACACTGGGCAACAAACGATACTGCGGGCTGTGGGCAGCTTCCCACCAACCACCCTGCTCAGCTGAGGGCTTGCGAACCAAACAGGTAGCAACTGTCTCATCACATCTGCAGCAGGAGTGCTGGCCTTGGCAGGGTGGGGGGGAGACCCCAGTCCCTGTCCCTCTCGCAAGCTGGCCTGTCCATCAAGAGCGAGAGTCCACAATCATGGCCTCACAACCTGCCAGTTATCAGATCCAACTACCTGGCCAGGCTCAGTGAGTCATAAGACCCAGTGACTTCTTTCCACTCCAGCTCAATCCTTCTCACAGAGAAACTATCGCCAGCCTCAGAAATGTGCCCATCATTACCTCTGGAATTCCCTGGGTTGCTTCTACACTGGCCCACACAGGTGTCTCATCCAGACCACTCCGCAAATGCCCTCGGGTTTCAAGTCACTTTCAAGCTGCCCTTAGAAAGGCAGAAACTGGCCCATTTAGGCAGACCAGCCACATGACTCAATGTGCTGGAAACTCGGACAACATCCTCCAGAAACATCCACGCTTCCAAGTCCAAGCTTCAAACCTTCACTCTCTGGGCACTGAACACCATGTCAGCATAAACACTGCTCTTTCAATTCACTGGTCTCCCCTTCCTTAAAATCAGAAACCAAGCTCCAGTCACCACTCTATTTTCCCTTCAGAGAGAGAAGTCTAATGATAGAATAAAACACTCCGTGTGCACAGTGCACTTCTATGAAAATACAATTCCTTGGTCTTTCTCATACGGGCAGTCCTACATGACACATACTAATGAGAGATATCACAAGTTTAATCTCTCTCTCTCTACATATATATATATATATATATATATATATATATATATAGCCTTGTGTTTTTCCTTTTGATATGTGTATCTCAAAGTCAATGTCTATATTGCTTTCTTAAAAGAACAATAATAATAATGACATGGTCATGTAAGGGTCTGAATCTCCATAGCCAGACCACATGGCTCTGGTCCAGATAAGGATGAAGACACAACCTCAGCCCGTGAAGCAAAGCCCATACCCTCAGGGATCCTGACATGCCTCACAGGTGAAGATTTCCTTTGCTACATGGAGTTGTCTGAGTCCAACGGATGCAGGCAACCTCCAGCATTCATTCTACTTTCTTCACCAATTCCCCAGTTCAAGTCGCAAGTGACTCACTGGGTCATGGTTTCAGAGCCCTGGATGGGCCACAAGTTAAGCAGCCCCCTCAGGAAGGCTAACAGGGGGCTCGATTTCCTTTGGGAGCACAATGAGCCACCCCCAAACTCATAAGGAACCTACACTCCTTCTCCATGTGTCCCCCTCACAAAGGGCACCACACCCTGTTACAGCTCTGATGCTGTGTTTTACATTAAAAAATAATTTCTAATATCGGCATGTGGTTCACGCAAGAGAAATACACGAACACCCACAAAGGATTCTTTTAATATTTCAGAAGATAGCCCCTTTCACTAGCAGGTCCAACTCACTGCACTGATTAGAAGAGCAGGACATAAAAGAGTAACAGAGGTTCTGATGACATGTCATTTCCATCTCTCAGTTTTGAAATTTCACATTCAAAGAAAGAAGCACCAACAAAGGTCTCAGCCTGGCAACTCTGAGAAGTCTGAACTGGAGTGACAGGAACAGATGATGAGGTTGTGTGTGCTGTGTGAGGCTGGCAGCACAGAAGAAGGTGCTCTGTCAGCTCTCCAGCTGTGTCACAGCTTGTGCTCTAAGGTTGAGTCTGTTCTCTCATTTGCCTCCCCCACCCCCGCGCTATAAACACTGATCGATTAAGGAACAAACAGACACAGAATTAATCTCATCTTCCCTTTCTCATAAAAGAGATTTCCTAGGAACCAGATGTGCAAAATACATTCATAAGCAATAAATGAACAGAGAATATATGATCCCCTGCAACGTTCTACCTGCAGGGAAATTAAGTCTTGCACCAAATCCAGAATGCTGACAGCTACTTAAATTTTACTTTGTGATTTAACTAGAGAAAAGAGAAAAGCCCAGGAGGTTTTGGGTTAATAAGAGGTTTTACCTCCAGTTTTGACATGGATATGACATTGCTCCAAATGTACCTGCTGCTTTCCCTGAACGCTGACGTCCTGTGACAAGCTGCATCACTGACTCAGATGCTTCTTTTCAAAATCTCGGATCTTGTGGAGCCAGAGCAGAGAAGTGTTGTCAGCTGGGGAGAAGAAGGCACCTCTGACCTATAGACTGCACACCTGCTTCAGTTTCTGGGAGAAAGGGAAACACATACTTTTTTCTTAGTAGTAATTATCTTCATTCTAAAGTAGACCAATGACATTGCCTTTTCTGGAAAAGTGAAATTACTCTGCCAAAGAAACCCTCAACTCATCTGTTCCAAATGCAACTTATAGTGGGGTCTGGTTTACGCCACCCTCCAGGCCCTCACCTGGAGGACCTTCCTGCACGAATCTGACAGCCCATTACCATCAAGCCCCAGGACACGGTGCACAATGCTGAGTTTGTTTACTGCTCTGGGGGTTGTTACCACCACACATGCCTGGGGGAACAGAGACTACAGTTCACCACTGCCTCCTGTAGAACACGCTGCAGTGTCATGCCTTCCTGGGTCTCTCCAACTGCAGCTCAACCACGGCTTCCAGTGGCAGCAAGCTGCACTGTCACAGCTTCCAGTACTGTGGACGACTGCAGCTTACCACTGCCTCCAGTCTTCCTGGCCTGTCTTCCATCGCCTTGGCACTTGGGCCTCTACAAAGCCTAAGATTGGAGGGGCGTAGAGAGAAGGCAAATTAAACATTCTAATGGTCTTCCCTGCTGAGGAAGAGGGAGGAAGTAGAGCATCTGAAAACCTCTCCTCCTGTGAAGAGATGCAGCAGGGGAACAAAGCAGTTTGACAGGGGACATGGGGGTCCTCTTTCTTCTACATAATGGTTGAGAAATTTGTTTGTAAATATTACAGGGATGGTAGTAACCATTCATGGAGTAGGAGAGTAGAAAATAGAACATCTTAATTAACTAGAACATTTTAAGGAAAGAATAAAGAATCAAACCGGGGGGGAAAAAAAATCTAAGAGGAAACAGAAGAATAAACAACAAAATGAAACAATCAATCACTAAAAAGTAGATCTAAAGCATAAAATTTAATGAAGCAACTAAAATACTTATTATGAATGAGCTGAATTCCATCAAATAAGAATTGAAGACTGCATATTAAATGTATTGTTTATAAAAACAAGTCATAGCAGGTGTAATAAAGATTAAAAACAAAAAGCAAAATATCAAATGCAAAGAAAAATAAAGCTGAGGTGACAATATTGATATCAGAAAAGGTGGAATTTAACTTAACAGCACAAAACTAGAGTGTATTATGTTAAGTGAAAGAAGTCAGTCTGAGAAGGACAAATACTACATGGTCTGATCATTACTCATATGGAAAGAACCCAAATTTCCATCAACCGATGAATGGATAAAGCAGATGTGACATACATATTCAATGGAATATTATTTAGCCATCAAAAAGAATGAAATCTTGCCATTCGCAATGATGTGGATGGAACTAGAGTGTATTATGTTAAGTGAAAGAAGTCAGTCTGAGAAGGACAAATACTACATGGTCTGATCATTACTCATATGTGGAATGTGAGAAAGAAAACAGATGAACCTATGGGATAGGGCCAGGGGGAAGGAAAGAGGGAAATAAACCATGAGAAACTCTTAACCATAGAGAACAAACTGAAGGTTGATGGAGGGAGGTGGGTGGGGGATGGGCTAGATGGGTGATGGGCATTAAGAAGGGCATTTGTGGTGATGAGCATTGGGTATTGTATATAAGTGCTGAGTCACCGAATTCTACTTCAGAAACCAGTATTACATTTGATGTTCACTAAATAAAATTTAAAAAAAATAGATATAAATAAAAATAAAATACATTTTAAAAAACCACCATAGTAATCATACATTTCATTAACATGGAATAGTGAAAAAGCATACACGGTCCCAAGTAAAAAAATGTCATAAACCATAAATAGGGAAAACATTTATTATTATTATTGTTATTTATTATACTTGGTAAAACTCTAAAAGTAAGTTTAAAAATAGAGAGAGGATGGATAACTTTCTGTATTGTTATATCTGTATCACAGTACGATTTCTGATGAAATAGAACTAAAAAATTTACCAAGGATACCTCAAAAATTTAAATCAAGCTCAACTTGAAAGATGAATATATCTATAATCAATCCTAATATTGATAATAGTAATACAGCACTAGAAACAGATAGCTTCACAGAGTTAGCTAAGCATTAAAAATAGATAACTCAAATGATTTAAATGAATTCAAGGTATAGAAAAAGATAGAAAATTCCATAATTGATTCTATCAAGTCAATATTATCTATCTGTGCAAACTGATCAAGATTTTTGTAATGTCTATAAATGTCACTTATAAACATCTAGCATGTTTGTAAGTTTATAAATGAAGTGTTTATAAAATAAAATTTTATCAAAAAAAGGAGCAGAGTATCAAAAGCATGCATCATGATCCAATGAATTCAGGATATCAAAAATCTTCCAACATAAGAATTACATCAAGAAAGAAGACTGCCATAGGATATCAAGAGATGAAAAAACATCACTGGACAAAATTCATAAGTGGCTTATCCAATAAAACCTTGAAGTACAATAACAATGAGC
>NW_024426885.1:72025841-72052747 GCF_017311325.1 Ursus maritimus | reverse complement strand
CCTCTTTCTTCTACATAATGGTTGAGAAATTTGTTTGTAAATATTACAGGGATGGTAGTAACCATTCATGGAGTAGGAGAGTAGAAAATAGAACATCTTAATTAACTAGAACATTTTAAGGAAAGAATAAAGAATCAAACCGGGGGGGAAAAAAAATCTAAGAGGAAACAGAAGAATAAACAACAAAATGAAACAATCAATCACTAAAAAGTAGATCTAAAGCATAAAATTTAATGAAGCAACTAAAATACTTATTATGAATGAGCTGAATTCCATCAAATAAGAATTGAAGACTGCATATTAAATGTATTGTTTATAAAAACAAGTCATAGCAGGTGTAATAAAGATTAAAAACAAAAAGCAAAATATCAAATGCAAAGAAAAATAAAGCTGAGGTGACAATATTGATATCAGAAAAGGTGGAATTTAACTTAACAGCACAAAAAATAAAAATAAAAATAAACTTAAGAGCACTAATCAGAATAAAGAGGGGCATTATGTAATACATAATTTAAAATAAAAAGCCGTTTTAAAAACCACCATGATAATGAAAATGTGGTACACACACACACACACACACACACACACTGGAATATTATTTAGCCATCAAAAAGAATGAAATCTTGCCATTCGCAATGATGTGGATGGAACTAGAGTGTATTATGTTAAGTGAAAGAAGTCAGTCTGAGAAGGACAAATACTACATGGTCTGATCATTACTCATATGTGGAATGTGAGAAAGAAAACAGATGAACCTATGGGATAGGGCCAGGGGGAAGGAAAGAGGGAAATAAACCATGAGAAACTCTTAACCATAGAGAACAAACTGAAGGTTGATGGAGGGAGGTGGGTGGGGGATGGGCTAGATGGGTGATGGGCATTAAGAAGGGCATTTGTGGTGATGAGCATTGGGTATTGTATATAAGTGCTGAGTCACCGAATTCTACTTCAGAAACCAGTATTACATTTGATGTTCACTAAATAAAATTTAAAAAAAATAGATATAAATAAAAATAAAATACATTTTAAAAAACCACCATAGTAATCATACATTTCATTAACATGGAATAGTGAAAAAGCATACACGGTCCCAAGTAAAAAAATGTCATAAACCATAAATAGGGAAAACATTTATTATTATTATTGTTATTTATTATACTTGGTAAAACTCTAAAAGTAAGTTTAAAAATAGAGAGAGGATGGATAACTTTCTGTATTGTTATATCTGTATCACAGTACGATTTCTGATGAAATAGAACTAAAAAATTTACCAAGGATACCTCAAAAATTTAAATCAAGCTCAACTTGAAAGATGAATATATCTATAATCAATCCTAATATTGATAATAGTAATACAGCACTAGAAACAGATAGCTTCACAGAGTTAGCTAAGCATTAAAAATAGATAACTCAAATGATTTAAATGAATTCAAGGTATAGAAAAAGATAGAAAATTCCATAATTGATTCTATCAAGTCAATATTATCTATCTGTGCAAACTGATCAAGATTTTTGTAATGTCTATAAATGTCACTTATAAACATCTAGCATGTTTGTAAGTTTATAAATGAAGTGTTTATAAAATAAAATTTTATCAAAAAAAGGAGCAGAGTATCAAAAGCATGCATCATGATCCAATGAATTCAGGATATCAAAAATCTTCCAACATAAGAATTACATCAAGAAAGAAGACTGCCATAGGATATCAAGAGATGAAAAAACATCACTGGACAAAATTCATAAGTGGCTTATCCAATAAAACCTTGAAGTACAATAACAATGAGCCTACTTAAAGAATCAGAAGTTAATTGACCTAAAAAGAGGAACCTAACTGGTAAAACGGGAAAAGGTATTTTTTTTTAAAGATTTTATTTATTTATTTGACAGAGATAGAGACAGCCAGTGAGAGAGGAAGCACAAGCAGGGGGAGTGGGAGAGGAAGAAGCAGGCTCATAGTGGAGGAGCCTGATGTAGGGCTCGATCCCATAACACCGGGATCACGCCCTGAGCCGAAGGCAGACGCTTAACGACTGTGCCACCCAGGCGCCCTGGAAAAGGTATTTCTGTTAAAATCAGTTTTCTTGGTTTTACTACCAATAATATTGATATTGTTGCAGGTTAACAAATGCAATAAGAAAAAAATAATCAGAATGATATTTGGAGAAAATATCAAGTCATTTTTAGTCTGTTAGTATTTTTCACTGGATTTTTTTAACTAGGAAGCTTCAAGATTTATAGAAATGCTAGCATTAAGTGACTTTGGCAGCTGTTTGGATACAAGATAAATATATAAAATTAATTGCTCCACTTTTTTCCTTAGCCATAACAATTAGAAATGAAAATGAAGGGAGATAGCATGAAAATTTGAAAGGAAAACATTGAAAAACTAGGATAAGTAGAAAACCTACACTCAAAAATAAATAATCCAGTTTAAAAAAATGGACAAAAAAGCATGAGTAGACTTCTTTCCAAAGAAGACATCCAGATGGCCAGCAGACCCATGAAAAGAAGCTCAACATCACTCATCATCAGGGAAATACAAATGAAAAGTACAAGGGGATATCACCTCTCTCCAGTCAGAATGGCTAAAATTAACAACACAGGAAACAACAGGTGTTGGAGAGGATGCAGAGAAAGGGGAACCCACTTACACTGTTGGGGGGAATGCAAACTGGTGCAGCCACACTGGAAAACAGTGTGGAAATTTCTCAAACACTTAAAAATGGAACTACCCAACAACTCAGCAACTGCACCTATCGGCACTTACCCAACGAATACAAAAATATAGACTCAAAGGGGCACATGCACCTGATGTTCGGAGCAGGCTTATCAACAATAGCCAAACAGTAGAAAGAGCTCAACTGTCTGTCAATTGAGGAATGGAGAAAGGAGTTGTGGCATATATAGACATGTATGTAGAGTTGTGACATATGGAGCTAGAGTGTTGTGCTAATGAAATAAGTCAGTCAGAGAAAGACAAATAACTTATGACTTCACTCAGATGTGGAATTTAAGAAACAAAACAGATGAACATGTGGGAAGAAAAAAAAAGATAGGGGGAAGCAAACCATGAGATACTCAACTATAGATAACAAACAGGGTAGGTGGTGGGAGTTGGTGGGGGATGGTCTAAATGGGTGATGGGTGGGCACTTGTCAGGATGAGCACAGGGCGCTGTAGGTCACAAAAACAGCAGACACTGACACACTTCCACCTCACACAAACAGCACAAACTACACATACACACCACACACAACACATAGACTACAGACACAGCACCAACACATCACGCCTAAATGTTAACTAATTAGAATTTAAATAAAAATCTAAACAAACAAGAAACAAACTTGGGACCCTGGTCATGTGGTTGTGAACATGGGACAGGTTAGGCCACTGGACCACTCAAAATTTGGCTTGAGCACTATCTTGACATCATGCCATACCCTCCGCACTCATACACAGAACACATATACACTGCACTCACACTTCACACATAAAACACACAGAATACACATACACCACAAACACCACACCTACACTACACACACATAAACACATATACCACACAATCACCACACACACAATGGACATATGCAATATACACCACGCATGGGCCACACACAAAACTCTCACACAACACATGTAGCACACACATATAACAGACATACAGAACACACACCAAATTCACTATATATACACCCCATGCAACATGCACAATGCATGCCACACACCTACTATACACACACCAGCCAAAAACCATACACAGCAGACATACACCACACACACACATTTCATTTACCTCATACACAACACAGTCACACCAAAAACGCCCAATATATTTAACACATATACATTGCCTACACAGAACATAGATGTTACACACACACACAGAAGGCACACACAGCCCATATCCTACAGAAACTCACACGCACCACAAACACCACACTCATACTGCATAGACGACAGATTCACCACTCCTATACCACACAAATACTTCACACATAGCTCAATAAGCAGTTTGCTTCCCTCCCCTGGCTGATCCAGGTGACTTCATGATGAAGAGCAGATAAGCCATGCATGTGCAGTATGCTCCAGGACCTGGTGGGTGCAGAAAATGCCCTTTCTAGGCATGCTGCACCAAAGTCCCACTCTAAACACTTAAGCATCAGTGGCAAGCACCCAGGTGATATTGTTGAACTCCTGCTGTATACTAAATACCACATATACTGCACACACATGCACACACACAGACATCATACATGTACCACATAATTACACATACACTACACACACAGAAACCCCAAAAATATCCATTTGCAGCGGAGTGAAATCTCGTCTATGCTGAAAGCAGGCATGTTTCCAGCTAGTCTTCTTCAGCTGCAATGCAGTGAGAACGTAGGTCTCTTGTTGACAGGGTTTGATACGTAAACAGTGGAGATTTCTCTTTACCCAAGTTCACAGGTGTTAGCTATTCTGGAGGTGACCCACTTGCCAGGAGATGGTACAACTCCATTCACCACATTAGGCCATTCTCATCTCTCATAATGAACTTTAACCTCCAGTGTATCCATTTTGATCTTTTTATGATTTTTTAGGGTTTATTTATTTATTTGAGAGAGAGGGAAAGAGAATGCACATGACTTGGGGGAGGGGCAGAATGAGAGACTCTTCAAGCAGACTCCCTACTGAGCACAGAGCCAGACATGAGGCTCCATCACACAACCCATGAGATCATGACCTTAGCTGCAACCAAGAGTCGGATGCTTAACCCACTGAGCCAACCAGATTCCCCTACACTTTTCTTTTTATCTGAAACTAGATTAACCCAAGGGACCATTCCAAGCCAGTGACTCACAGCAATATCCTCTGCTTGAAAGTCGGGACTCATGCAGAGTTCTTAGGACTGTGGTTATGTTGTGCCACAGAGCAGACTACACATATTTCGCACATAACACATATCTCAAACACACACCAATCTACAAAACACAAACCCGTCACAACACCACAAATACACTACACACACCTATACACAAACATGCCACATATTCCCCTCATGCACACTACACATGCAACGAAAAATCACCACACATACAACACCCACACAGCCTACACACACCATCTGCATGCCACAACTCTACCACTCACCCACGCCTCATATCACCACACACTTACCACAGAAATTCAACATATTTATCTCACACACACACACCAGACATATGCCAAACACATAGAAACCACACAAAAACCAACATATACATAAATACACAATATAATGCACGCTGAGCATGCAACATAAATTACATGCATATACTACATACGCACAGGTCACATAACACGCACCACATATATACCAGAAACTCACAACACTTCTTCCATGGAAAAGCACGCCAAATATACACAACACACAGACACCACAAAAACAGCAGACACTGACACACTTCCACCTCACACAAACAGCACAAACTACACATACACACCACACACAACACATAGACTACAGACACAGCACCAACACATCACGCACACATACACCAAACACCTACACTCTACACATAGAGCACACCCATACAAGACATACACCATACACACAGCACTCATACACAGAACACATATACACTGCACTCACACTTCACACATAAAACACACAGAATACACATACACCACAAACACCACACCTACACTACACACACATAAACACATATACCACACAATCACCACACACACAATGGACATATGCAATATACACCACGCATGGGCCACACACAAAACTCTCACACAACACATGTAGCACACACATATAACAGACATACAGAACACACACCAAATTCACTATATATACACCCCATGCAACATGCACAATGCATGCCACACACCTACTATACACACACCAGCCCAACCAAAAACAAAACACAGAAGAAACACACACACACATTTCATTTACCTCATACACAACACAGTCACACCAAAAACGCCCAATATATTTAACACATATACATTGCCTACACAGAACATAGATGTTACACACACACACAGAAGGCACACACAGCCCATATCCTACAGAAACTCACACGCACCACAAACACCACACTCATACTGCATAGACGACAGATTCACCACTCCTATACCACACAAATACTTCACACATACACCTCACACACACAACACATAGGAAACACACACACAATGCCTACGGACATGCATGCCACAAATACTAAATACCACATATACTGCACACACATGCACACACACAGACATCATACATGTACCACATAATTACACATACACTACACACACAGAAACCCCACAAATGCCACACAAATGCCAAACACACATTCCGCAAAGAAACCCCAGAAACTGAACACACATTACCCATAATAGTCACATCACACATACAACACCAACACATGTAAATTACACACAGACAGGTACCACACATATACCACACCCACATGTGCACCATGAAAACACATGAACACCACACACAACACTCATAGTACACGCATACCAAAGGACACCAAACCTACAGAACACCTCCATCACAGAAACATCACACCTACAACACACGCCACCCATACAATGCAAACACACACCACACACTATACAAACAATACACAACAAAAGATGCCAGACACATCCCACATTGACACCACTTGTATAACACACACATACCAGATTCATACCACACATTGATCCATTTACATGTACATCACAAACAACACATACATGACACATACAACACATATACCACACACACCTACCCACATCATTTACACCACACACACCACCCTATACAACACATAGACTACACATATTTCGCACATAACACATATCTCAAACACACACCAATCTACAAAACACAAACCCGTCACAACACCACAAATACACTACACACACCTATACACAAACATGCCACATATTCCCCTCATGCACACTACACATGCAACGAAAAATCACCACACATACAACACCCACACAGCCTACACACACCATCTGCATGCCACAACTCTACCACTCACCCACGCCTCATATCACCACACACTTACCACAGAAATTCAACATATTTATCTCACACACACACACCAGACATATGCCAAACACATAGAAACCACACAAAAACCAACATATACATAAATACACAATATAATGCACGCTGAGCATGCAACATAAATTACATGCATATACTACATACGCACAGGTCACATAACACGCACCACATATATACCAGAAACTCACAACACTTCTTCCATGGAAAAGCACGCCAAATATACACAACACACACACCATACACACACCACAATACACCACACACACCATGCATCTCAAACCAACAGACCCCACACAGACCTCGTAAAAACGTACCACACACACACCATGCACACACCATGGATACACCAAACTCAGCACACAGATACCACCCAAAACCACACCACACATGCACCATGTATATAGCACACAAATAACCCACGCACAGCACATACACCAAACACACTGTATGTATATCACACATACACACCACACATACCCTCACCTATATAGACTACACAAACACCAAACATACACCATACAAAACACATCTCCATAACACACAAACCACACATACAACACACAAAACACACACCACATACACACCACTCAGGAACTGCACACACACACCACACCTCTACCACACAGCTACACCCACATATTCAACATTCCTACATACACCACACATACACCACACAAGCCAGAACACCAATCAGACTCGTATCACACTCAAACAACACTGTCTACACACACGCGTATACACCACACCACATACTAGTCATATAATTAGCACAGACGCAAACACACACCTGCTTAGTTCTTGGTGGCTAGTGTCAACTTGTCACATTCTCATCTCCATTAAAGAACTCTGGCCCTCTGTATCCATTTTCACCCTTTGATTCTTTTTCCATACTAGTTTCAGCCTTGGGGCCATTTAGATCCTGTGTCTCAGAGCAATATGCTCTCCTTTAAACTGGGAGTCTGGCCAAGTCCTTTGGCCTGTGCATTAGGTTGGATAAGATCACTTGCAATTTGGTCTCAGAAATAGATGGACATTGGGAGGGATAGGGGATTTTAATATGCCAGCATCGGATGTTTGTGTGTAGTCTCGGCCAGAGGTTTTGAGAGGCAACTGGGCATATTTCTGTAGCAAAGGGAAACAAAGTGAAACACCTTGCCAGATTTAATTCATTGGAATGGAGAACTTTGGCCCTCCTGGTAGCCATTCTCATAAGCTTGCTGTATTTCCAACTAGACCTTCATGGGATATGTAGCTATCACTCACACAGCCACCACTCAGTGGTTGGTGGCAATCTTCCATTCTGGTCCTGTGTAAATGAGAGCAATCAGTATCCAACATCACCAAGGAAATTGGTGTTCTTTCTTCTAATTGCTTGCTGCTTCACTGGATGGAGTGAGTACTATAATGGATAGCCAGCTTGCTCTATTCTTTGACTCACTGAGATGCCTCTGTTCTGAAGACCAGATGGTGTGGGCAGGTATTCTCCAGGTCCCAGGGAGTGCAGAAAGAGCATATTCAATGACTATTAACTCAAGGTCCAGTTCCAAACACATGAGCATCAGCAGAGAAGACTCACCTGCTTCCCCTGAACTACTGCTGTCTCTATTCACTGACTTGAAGGGCAGGAGAAATATCCAAGGCCAGAAGCTTTCCCCCTATTTCGGAAAGAAAAATGGAAGCCTCTTGCTGACTAACTCTCTGGTGTAGCCAGTGGAGGTTTCCCTTTGCCTGAGTCCAGAGGTGTTTCTTATTCCTCAGAAAGCCAACTCATTAGGAGATTGCTCTAGTAGCTCCATTCTGAACATTATCCCATTTTCAGCTGTCACGAAGAACTTGGGCATTTTGTGTAGCCCTTTCCATTCCTTTGCTCTTTTCCACAACTAGACTCACATTTTGAGCAATTATGAGCCAGTGTCTCAGAGCAATTTCACCTATTTTTTTAAACTAGGGAGTCTAGCAGACTCCTTGGGAATGTGGGATAGGTATGGCCACTGGGGCCCTCCAAGATTGGTTCTAGAACTATCTGGATGGTGAGAGGCCTAGGACATGTGAAGGTGACCAGCAAAGCATGTTTATGTGTAGGCTGGGCAAGAGGTTTTAGGTGGGTGCTGGCCTCATTTCTGGGGCAATACAAACAAATTTAGACATCTCATTCCCAGATGTATCCCATTCCTGTTCTAAATATAGAAATTTAGTCTTCCTGTGGCCATCCCCATCACCTTGCTATGTTTCTAATAAGTTCTTGGTTTATATTCCGTGGTGATGGGACTCTGACTCACACAGCCAGCCCTCAAGGATTGCTGGTGAGTTCGCATTCTAGTCCTCTCCTATATGAGTGAATCAGAGTCTGATATCTCCCCCACCCTGGAAAACAAAAAACAAAACAAAACGAATCTGGCTGTGTGGTCCCTGAAGGCTTGCTGCTTAACCAGCTGCAACAAAGGTGGTGATCGGCAGCTTCCCGTCCACCCTTAACTGACCTAGATGCCTGCATTCTGAAAAGCAGGAGGTTCATGCATGTGAAGTATGCTCTGGGAATTGCTCAATACAGAAAGAGCCATTTCAAAGAATATTGCCCCAAACCCCAGTTCCAAACACTTGAGCATCAGTCGCAAGAACCCACCTGCTACCACTGAGCCACTGCTGCCTCAATCTACTGATGGGAATTGCAGGAGAAAGAGCCAAGGCTGAAATCATTCTCTCTTTTTGTGAATGAACAATGCAGGCCTCTTGCTGACAGACTCCCAGGTGTAGCCAATGAGGGTTTCCTTTAGCCAAAGCACACTGGTGTCTCTTATTCCTGAGATAGCCAGCTTGCTAGGAGATTGGACTAGTAACATCATTTTCAACGTCCATAGACGACAGTGTCTTAGAGCAATATCCTCTGCTTGAAACTGAGGAGTCCAGCTGAGTTCTTGGGACTGTAGGATAGGTAGGGCAAGAAGGTCCCTCAAAATTGGTTTTGAAGGATGTGGACATCAGGTGCATGTGCCCTTTCAAATAAGTATGTGTGCATCCTTTGGATAAACACCTAAGTGTGCAATCGATGGGTCATAGGGTAGCTCTATTTGTAACATTTTGAGGAACCTCCATACAGTTTTCCAGAGGGCTGCACCAGTTTGCATTCCCACCAACAATGTAAGACGGTTCCCCTTTCTCCACATCCTCACCAACATCTGTTGTTTCCACAGGTGTTCATTTTAGCCATTCTCATTGGTGTGAGGTGGTGTCTCATTGTGGTTGTGATGTGTATTTTCCTGATGCCAAGTGATGTTGAGCATCTTTTCATAACCCTAGGGGCACAGGCAGCAACCTGTTCGACAAATTCTTGCTAGACACATCTCCAAAGGCAAGGGAAACAAAACCCAAAACAAACAACTGGGACTTCATCAAGATAAAAACTTTTGCATAGCAAAGGAAATGGTTGACAAAACCAAAAGACAACGTAAAGAATGGGAGAAGAGGCCTAGGCAGCATAATTGCTAGCACATGGACATTCCTGTCTGGAGAAACTGGGAACACCTGGCATTCCACAAAGCCCACAGATGCCATTCTGATGTTGGGGTCCAAATAGAGCACCGAAATAGGGACAAATGGGCTCAAGGAACCTTATTGACATCTGTGAGAAGGGAGGAATATGAGAGGAATTTAGTCACAGGAAGAGTCAAGGAGCTTGAGAGCTGGCTTACCTGAACACATAGGAAGACTCCCTGGATGCTATCCTAGGAGTTCAGCCTTTCAGGACAGACTGTGAGATTCACCAACTGCAGAAGGAGGCAGCTCCTGGCTTTGCCAGATCTCACGTGATCTTGGGGCAAATCTCAAGTGATCTCAGTCCAAATCTCATGAAATGTCATTCAAGCCCCATAAGACCTCAGGCCAGCCAGCAAGATCTAGGGTCAAAACGCGTGAGGTTTCTGGCCAAAGCTCTCAGGCCCTTAGATGGAACTGGCACTCCCTGGCAGAGCCTGCTTTGTGCCCCTTAGGTAGGTACAGATGGCACATGCCAGAAGTGGACAAAACGTCCATCATCTCCAGTTTTAGAAATGCTCCCAGGCATGACATAGAGGAAGAAACAAGCCGTCTCACACCTAAATCCCTGGTATTGCAACATCCTAGGGGAAGAGGGGGTAATTAGGGAGCACTGAATTCAGAATGAATGGGCCTGGTGAACACTTATTCACACTAAACCCAAATGACAGAATGAGGAAGGCAGGAGGAGAAGGGAGAAGCAATGGGCCCCCAAATAAGACAAGAGAGCACAAAGGCTTTTCCAGGCATTGAAAATATTAAGGCTGTCTGTATTAACCACACAACCACCCAGAAAAAGAAAAAGAAAAGATATCTCTTTCTTTAGCCAGACATCATATGATCATGGGGAAAATCTTGTGAGATCCCAGCCCAAATCTCTTGAGATTTCAACCAATCTCAGGAGATCTCAGTCCAAGTCTTGAGAGATCTCATCCCAATCTCATGATATCTCAGGCCCAGCCATTGACAACTAGGGCCAAAACCCGTTGGCTCTGTGGCCAAACACCCTGGCCCTTGGGGGCAACCAGCACATCCTAGGAGAGCGTTCTTGGCACTTCTTATCTCAGTGGGGAATGCATGTGTTAGGATGGGGCAGAATTCTACTTTCATAATTGGTCCCAGACACGACCTTCAGGAAGACACAAAGTGTCTCACACTGAAATATCTGGTGTTGAAGCATCCTAACTTCAAGCAGGTAAGAAGGGAGCCTTGCTTTAGGAGGAATGGGCCCAATGGATTCTTATTCATTCTCATCCAGAGGTGAGAGAAACAGGAGGCAGTAGGGGAAGAAAAGAGCAAAATGCTCCCAGGTAGGACTGGTGAGAACAGAGGCAGGGTCTCTGGGGGCTTTCCTGGGCTTTGAGAACATTAAGGCTGTCTGTATTAGCCTCAAAACACCCAAGGGGAAAAAAAAGTAAATATACCTTTTTCCTTTGCTGGACCTCAGGTGATTTGGGAGTAAATCTGGTGATATCTGTCCAAATCTCGTGAGATCTCATCCAAATCTCACTAGATCTCAGTACAAATCTCATGAGATCTCACATGCAACTCCTGAGATTTCTAGCCAAATCTCATAGATCTCAGTCCAAATCTCATCCACATCTCTCCAGATCTCAGTCCAAATCTTATGAGCTCTCACGCACGTCACCTGAGATTTCTGGTGACATCTCCTAAATCTTAGTACAAATCTCTTGAGATCTCATCCAAATCTCACAAGATCTCAGTATAAATCTTGTGAGAAATCTCATGAGATATCTTCCAAATCTCACCAGAACTATGACCAATACAGGTGAGAACTCCTGCACATCTCAAGAGATTTCTAGCCAAATCTCGTGAGATCTGAGTCAATATCTCATGAGAACGGAGTTCAAATCTCATATGATCTCATGCAAGTCTCACCAATCTCAGTCCAAATCTCAAGAGAACTCATCCAAGTCTCATGATATCTCTTCCAAATCTGGCCAGATCTCAGTCAAATCTTGTGAGATCTCATGCACATCTCGTGAGATTTCTACCCAAATGGCATAAGATTTCAGTCCAAATGTCCTGAGAACTCAGTCCAAATCTTGTGAGATCTCTTCCAAATCTCACAAAATTTCAGCACAAACCTCATGAAAACTCAGTCTGAATCTCGTGAGAACTCGGGCCAAATCTCGTGAGATCTATTCCAAATCTCACAAGATGTCAGTCCAAATCTCTTGAGATGTCTTCCAAATCTCAGCAGAACTATGTCCAAATCACCTGAGAACTCATCCACATCTCACTGAGTTCTGGCAAGATTTGGAAGAGATTTCACAAGATTTGGACTGAGATCTCATGAGATTTGGCTAGAAATCCCATGACATGTGCATGAGATCTCACGAGATTTGGATGAGTTGTGCCGAGATTTGGACAGAGATTCACAAGATTTGAATGAGATCATAGGACATTTGGAGTGAGACTTCAAGAGATTTGGAATGAGATCTGACAAGATTTGGCTAGAAATCTCAGGAGATGTGTGTCACAACTCTCAAGATTTGGACTGAGATCTGGGTAGATTTAGAATGAGATCTGACAAGATTTGGCTAGAAATCTCAGGAGATGTGTGTCACAACTCTCAAGATTTGGACTGAGATCTGGGTAGATTTGGAATGAGAGCTCACAAGATTTGGGTAGAAATCTGGTGAGATTTGGAAGAGACTTCAGGAGATTTGGACTATTCCCACGAGTTTGACAGGGATCTCATGAGATTTGGGTACACATCTTGTGAGATATGTGTGAGATCTCATGAGATTTGGGCTGAGATCTGGCAAGATTTGGAAGATATCTCACGAGATATGGACTAAGTTCTCATGAGACTACGACTGAGACCTCATGAAATTTGAACTGAGATCTGGCCAGATTTGGAAGACATCTCATGAGATTTGTACTGAGATCTCATGAGATGTGGCTAGAAATCTCATGAGTTGTGTGTGAGTTCTCCTGAGATTTGGAAGCGGGTCTGGTGAGATTGGGAAGAGATCTCATGAGATTTGGACTGAGTTCTCATGAGATTTGGACTGAGATCTAACAAGATTTGGACTAAGATTACCATCTTTGGTTTAAAATCTAATTTGTCTGATATAAGGATTGCCACCCCAATTTTCTTTTGATGTCCATTAGCATGATAAATGGTTTTCCACCGCCTCACTTTCAATCTGGAGGTGTCTTTGGGTCTAAAATGAGTCTCTTAAAGACAGCATATAGATGGTTCTTACTTTTTTAATCCAATCTGATACCCTGTGTCTTGATTGGGGCATTTAGTCCATTTACATTCAGAGTAACTATGGAAAGATATGAATTTAGTGCCATGTATTACCTGTAAAGTCACTGTTTCTGTATATTGTCTCTGTTCCTTTCTGGTCTATGTCACTGTTGGGCTCTCTCTTTGCTTAAGGGGTCCCTTTTAATAGTTCTTGCAGGGCTGGTTTAGTGATCACAAATTCTTTTAGTTTCTATTTGTCCTGGAAACTTTTTATCGCTCCTTCTATTTTGCATGACAGTTTAGCTGGATAAAGTATTCGTCACTGTGTATTTTTCTCATTTAGCACCCCGAATACATCATGCCCACTCTTTCTGGCCTACCAGGTCTCCATGGATAGGTCTGCTACCAGTCCAATGTTCCTACCCTTGTAGGTTACAGACCTCCTGTCCTGAGATGCTTTCAGGATTTTCTCTTTGTCTCTGAGATTTGCTTTTGACTATCATACGTTGAGGTGATGACCTATCTTTATTGATTTTGAGGGGGGTTCTCTGTGCCTCCTGGACTTGGATGCTTATTTTCTCCCCAGATTAGGGAAATTCTCCACTATAATTTGCTCCAATATACCTTCTTCCTCTCTCTCTTTCCTCTTCTTCTGAGATCCCAATTATTTTAATATAATTTCACTTTATGGTATCACTTATCTCTCGAATTCTCCCCTTGTGATCCAGTAGCTGTTTGTCTTTCTCAGCTCCTTTATTCTCCATCATTTTGTCTTCTATACCACTAATTCTCTCTTCTGCCTCATTTATCCTAGCAGTTAGAGCCTCCATTTTTTATTGCATCTCATTAATAGCCTTTTTTATTTCAATTTAGTTAGATTTTAGTTCTTCTATTTCTCCAGAAAGGAATTCCCTAGTGTCGTCTATGCTTTTTTCAAGCCCAGCTAGTGTCTTAATAATCATTATTCTGAACTCTAGTTATGACATCTTACTTATAACCATACTGATTAGGTCTCTGGCAGTCAGTACTGCCTCTTGTTCTCTTCTTTGAGGTGAGTTTTTCTGTCTTGTCATTTGTGCAGAAAGTGGTTGCTTTTCTATTTGTAGAGTTGTAGCTATTCTTTTCTTAGATCTCCTATTGAGTTCACAGGTGTTCAGAATGATTTAACAGCTATCTAGCTGAATTCCTGGGATCAGACAAAACTAAGGTCTCCTACTCCTCTGCCACCTTGGACTCCTCAAATGCCCTGGATTTTAACTGTACTTACTTTCCCCCTCCAATCTATGCTCCCTTCAAATACTAACATCTAGTAGAATAACCAAAGACTAGAGAAGGGGAAAGGGGAAAAGCAAAGGCCACTGGTCTGGAGAAATTGAGAAGTGATTCTACATGCAAACCCAGCACAACCCTCTCCCTCAGAAGAGAAATGTACCTCCAACAACTACTAAAATCAGATAATCACAGTGAAATGAAAACAAGAAAAGATGTGCCAGCTGCATGCACCAACAATCTACACACCTAGCAGCAGCTTTGCTGGAAAGCTTCTTCCCACTGTAGTCTGGCCCTCCTGGGTTGGGGACAGAAGCCTTCACAATTTCCCTGGGCAAGTTACACCTGTGGAGCCTGATCTGCCAATGACGAGCCCCACGGATTCATTTCCACAATATGGAACAGCTTCAGAAAGTCTCAGAATACCTTCTCCTCTTCCTCTTTCAATGATTATTTGTAGGACACTGATAACACATTTTTCTCTCCCCAAAAAGACCAGACCTATTTTTATAGTGATGTTACTTGGTGTTTGTGCATCACCTGGTGCTTTTCAAAGGCTGTCATTGTTGTCATCTCCCAACACACTGTGGGGTGGGTAGAAAGGTGCTGCCCCTCAAGCCACCAATGAGAAACTGAGGCTCTGGGAGGGCTGAGATGTTGTCAGAGACAGCAGAGACAGCACCTCTGGCCCCCAGATTTTGCCTTAAGTCATTCTGTGGTGACTTGTAGGGACCCAGGGGCCTGGTGGGGCTTACATTGTGTGGAGTGGCAACAGAGTCCACCTGGACAAAGCCTGGGTGAGCTGCTGCTCCCATCCCACCCAGCCTGCCTGAGTAGGTGTTCTATGGAGCTGAAGGGAGGGATGAGGGAGAGAAAACTCTCCAAGAACATGCTGAAGAACATCTGGAGCTCAGCATGGGACTGATTCAAATGTCATGAAATACTTGTCAAATACCCACTATGTGCTGAGAACTCTAAGCCAGACTGGATCCTGTATGCTCCTCAGGGGCCTTTCAGTTAAGTCAGGCAGAAAAGTTAAATGACCACAATACAACCAAGAAATGGTCATTATCATAAGAGAAAGTGTGCTATGAGACACAGAGGAGGGGTGAACAGAGGAGAGCTCAGGTGGCCTTTCACAGGCCTCAAATGACAGAGCAGATGTGAGGGATGGTTTGAGATCAGAAATAGTCATACACACACACACACACACACACACACACACACACACTCACCCTCACTCATGCACACACACACATGCACACATGCACATTGACAGAGGAAGACCCAGACCCTCTTCATCCCTCAGGCTTCCCAGGGCTGGCCCAGAGGCCTGCCTCCACCTGAAACCCTGAGAAGCAAGTCACACAGGTACTAAAGATGCTGAGATTCATGAAGGTTTTCTCCAAAACTGAGGGATGACAAAGGACTGTCTCTTCCCACTTGTCCTTACTCTAGGCTTGGTTTTAGCTTTGCAGGGACAAAGCTGTGGGAAGCCAGGGGCTGTACATTGTCATTGGCTTAGGCCAGTGTGGCAGCTTTGCCTAGTTTCTGGAACCAAGGGGCCTAGTGGTGAATTATCATCCTGAGAGCTAGTTCTGTTTTCTAGGGTCTTCCAACCTTCCTGGAGATAGGACAGTGGTCACTAAAATTGCTCCATGTTGATGACATCAACTCTTCAACTGGCTCAGCTTAGAGGACACCCTGCCTGTGACCCACACTGTCATCTCACGTGCCCTTCATTCTCCTCCACCGATAATGACTGCTTGACAAGCCTAGTAGAGGTTTCCCACAAATACCAATGAGTAATTCCTTTTGGTTTTTAGAACATGAGAACAAAGGAAGTAATTTCAGGGGTTTGGAAGTGAACTACACTTCCCATTTTTACATTAAAGGCTTCATGAGGTTAAAAAAAATGTTCCATAAATAGCAGAAAACAAAATCCTACCTGTCCATGGTCTATGAAAGTTCTATCAGTTGGCATCATGATCGCAATAATTTTATCTGGGCCTCAAGCCAGGGGCCCCTAAATAGATCATGTGGGGTCCACTGCTGCCTGTGGAGTGCTGGTTCTGCAAGTGTGCTTTGGGGTTTTGGAATTCTCGGTGGATGTTAGTTGGAAAGCAAGAGGCCAGGCTCTTAAGAGAGATTTTATCCTCACTCCTCACTTCTATTTTCAATCCATAAATTAGACCAGAAGCAGAATTCAGGTTCATTCATTCATCTGACATTTATTTAACACTTGCCCTGAACACACCTTATATTAGGCATGGGAAATACATATGTGATTAGAGCCTGGTCCCTGCCCTATAAGATACATAATAACAAAAGTGTATTTAATATGAGCTCAGAGCTCTTCAACGCATCTTCCCTGTCTTACTAATTTCCCACCCCTTGCACTTAGCACAGTATCTGAGATTTAAGTGAAGGAGCTCAGTAAGACTTTATTGAATGAATGAGGGTGAATGACTAAATATCTACTTGCAACAATGGCAATGTGTCCACCTTAGAAGAGACGTGGCAACGGTATGTTGTCAGCAAGGACTCTATGGTAACATGCAAATAAAGGAATTATTGCTACAGTTTACTAAAGAAATAAAAGTAACATAGGCATGGAGGAAAGAACATTTGATTCTGCCTAGGAGGGCTGTGATTTTGGAAGGGGAAAACTCATTGTTTCTCCTCTATTTACCACTCTACTCTCAATACTTCTGGCATCAAATGTGTGTGTGTGTGGGGGGGGGGTTCTCACACCAAGCAATTGTCCAGCATCAGCTGGGTGTCCTACAGTTCAACTCAATGCTGACACTATCTATCTGGAGATAGTATCAGATCCCGCAGGTTAAGAGCTCAGTCCCACAAGACTGCCCTCACTTCAGACACCAGTTACAAGCCCTTCTCGTCACCTGTGCTTCTGATCAACCATAAAATCAGAAGTTCCCACCATCCCCTTCTCAAGTTTGATAATTTGCCAGGATAGCTCAAAAAATAAGAAAACAGGTTGCTTATTATATTACTGGTTTATTCTCATAGGATACAACTCAGGAACAGCCAGATGAAAGAGATGCACGGTACAAGGTATGGAGGAAAGGACACGGAGCTTCCAAGCCCTCTCCGAGCAGGCCACCCTCCCAACACCTCCATATGTCCACCAACCCAGCAGCTCTCCAAATGCCTAATATAAGGCACGTTCAGAGCAAGTATTAAATAAATGTTTGTCAGATAAGTGAACAAATGCTAAATTAGGAATTTTTACGGAGGCTTCATTATGTTGACATGATTTGATTAAATCATTGGCCATTGGTAATTGACTCAACCTCCAGCCCCACTCCTATCCCCAGAGGTCTGAAGTTGGGAGTGAAAGATCCAACTCTAGTTATAGTTTATTGCCTTGCCATCCAGCCCTCAATCTGCTTTCAAAAAGTCACCTTATTAACATAAACTCAGTGTGGTTGAAAGGAGTTTATTATGAATAAAAAGAGATCTTTATGGCTCATATCACCTAGGAAATTCCCAGGGTTTTAGGGTTTCTGGACAAAGACCAAATACATATTTCTTATTATCAATCACAACATCACAGATGTCTTCATAGGGAAGTTGCCATTTGAGCTGACTTTTAAGGGACAAGTAGAATTCACAAATGTGTAAGGTAGAAAGGCCAGTCCCCATTAAAGAACAACATGGAAAAGTCCCTAAGAAATGAAAGATCATGACCCATCCTGGAGTAGATGGAAATACAGGATATGTGTGGGCAAGCAGAGAGATGATGGCAAAAATCCGGGCGAAGGGCTTTGTTTTCCTTTTGCCATGCTGAGGAGGTCAGGCTTTCTCCTACAAACAATACCAAACCACTGAAAAGTTTTCAAATTCACTGTGCTAGCAATATGGAGGTGCAGGCTAGAAGCCACAGACATTAATAGGGGGTAACATTGGTCCATGTGAGAAATGATACAAATACCAAAAAGGCCAGTCCAGGGCAGGGGGCTGGCAAGATACAGAAGGGAGGAGTGTTTAGGACATGTGATCAAAGGTGGATGGGGCATCTGGGTGGCACAGCGGTTAAGCGTCTGCCTTCGGCTCAGGGCGTGATCCCGGCATTATGGGATCAAGCCCCACATCAGGCTCCTCTGCTATGAGCCTGCTTCTTCCTCTCCCACTCCCCCTGCTTGTGTTCCCTCTCTCACTGGCTGTCTCTATCTCTGTCAAATAAATAAATAAAATCTTAAAAAAAAAAAAAAAAACGTGGCACAAGGTGGTGAAGAACTCAAGCTTTAGAATTAAAAAGATCCAAGTTTCAGTTCTGCTATCTATTCACTCTGTGATCTTGAGCAAGTAATATGTGCCTCAGTTTCCTCACCTATAAAATACTGCTAAGAGTACCTACCTAACATAATTGGTATACTAAATTAAAATATCAAGGATTAGTATAATGTCTGGCACATAGGACCTTCTAAATCAATATTAGCTATAATTATTACTACTGATTAGGCATGCGGGGAAGATGGAAAGAGAGGAATCAAAGAAGACATGTTTCTGGACAGAGTTAGTAGGGAAAGATAGTTTCATGGACCTAGATGAGAAATCAGATGGAAAAGCACACTTGCAGGAAATAATTTCAATTTCCAGTTTTGGAAATACTGAATTTAAGATGTCTATGGGGGGCTTCTGAGGGGGTCTTTGGTTAGGCATCTGCCTTCAGCTTGGGTCATGATCCCAGGGTCCTGAGAATGAGCCCCGCATTGGGCTCTCCACTCAGCAAGGAGTATGCTTCCTCTCCCTCTGCCCCGCCTCTGCTCTGCTCTGCTCTCTCTCTCTCACTCACTCTCTCTCAAATAAATAAAATCTTAAAATTAAAAAAAAAAAAGATGTCTATGGGACAGCAGTAGAAATATCCAACAGGCATTCAATAGAGAGATCGGGGCTGGAGTTGGAGATTTAGGAGATTCACAGCACAAACAAGGACATTTAAACCAGTAGGGCACATGAAATCATTTGTAAATGGACATTCAAGTAGGAAGAGGAGAGAACTCAGAGGACACCAGCATGCAGAGTGGGTACAAAGAAGGGAGTCCAACAAAGATCTTGGGGATTTTTGCATATGGAAGAGGAAGGTTGTCCAATAGCAGGGCTTCCAAGGGAGAAGAAAGTTCACTCAGAACCCACTGTGTGCCTGCTTTCTGCTGAGGAGCTCACAAAGGTAAGTAAGACACCATTTGGGCCCTCATGGAACTTATGAGAAAGCTCCAGGAGCTTCAAAAACCTCCCTGTAATGGACTACAATTTTGTTTTAGTTGCCTCTTTTCTTTCTTCTTCTTTATGAATAAATAATTTTCACTTGTAATTTCTCTGCCCGTCTCTGTCTTTGCTTATAGGGTAGAGGCTGTGTGATCCCAGGGTTTCAGGCCTTGTGTAGACAGCAGGTCTGCAGAAAGCATTATGTGGCCTGGCCAGGTCAGACCAGATGTCCTGTGCTGCTTTCCAGCTCTGTGGAGCTTCCTCCCAGGTTGCTGTGGCACAATGCCGCAGCCAGCCAGTACTTTGAGAAGTGAGTCAAACACTCTGGCCAGGAAGGAAGGAAGTATTGGAAGTCTGCAGGAACGTAATGCAGCTACTTTAACAATCCTGGGCATTGCAAAAGATACATGGATTTCAAGTTAACTTTAAAGCATGTCTAGTTCTGCAACAATGTGCCATACATGTATAAGGCACACAAGAAGCTGTATTTATGAAATTCCACTGATCAAACAGAGCCAAATGTTCTAAGACTGAGTGGGAACTAATGGATGGGAACACGATATTTGCTCACACTCTCAGCAGGTTAGTGTAGAGCTATACCTCTCCTGCCAAATTCTCCCCCACTGTGATGAAAGGGCATAACAATGCAAATCTGCAAAAACATGCTCCCGATGGCTCCCTCTATGGATTAGACAACTTTGTCCCAGAATCAAAGCCTGGGGTAGTTGCCCTATGATAGCTCTTGTCCCCCATTCCCCTGAGGCTACCTACTCTGTATAATCTGGACAGTTATTTTTGGTACTGGGCAAGAAAATCTCAAAGTGCCAATGAAATCCAGTTTAGTTAGCTTATGGGTACATAGTAACAAGTGATGAAGATGATTGTGAAAGAAGAATAGCAAACACAACCCTAATACTTAATGGACCTGACACTGTTTTAAGTAGTTTACATGCAATAACTTAATCCTTGCAAAAACCACAGAAGGTAGGTGCTATTATTAGCCAATTTAACAAATGAGGAAACTGAGACAAAGTGGCTGGGTGGAAGACTGGATTGACTGTGGAAAAATCAAAAGAAACAAACACAAAGGATCTTTTGGGAGTGATGGAAATGTTCCGCAGGATAATTGTGATGGTGGTTACATGATTGTATCCGTTTGATAAAATCTGCCAAATTGCATACTTAAGGTTGGTGAATTGTATTGTATGTAATACGTCAATAAAGTTAATTTAAGAGAAGAAAAAATGAGGAAAGCTTTCAAAAAGAGGTAGCAAAGAGAGAGGAGCAAGGCATTACTAGCTAGGTGAACTAGGCAAAGTACATAACAGCTCTGTGCCTCTATTTCCAAACATATAAAGTAAGAATAATAATACCTAGCCCTCTGGGGCACCTGGGTGGCGCAGTCGTTAAGCGGCTGCCTTCGGCTCAGGGCGTGATCCCGGAGTTATGGGATCGAGCCCCACATCCGGCTCCTCTGCTATGAGCCTGCTTCTTCCTCTCCCACTCCCCCTGCTTGTGTTCCCCCTCTCTCTGGCTGTCTCTATCTCTCTCAAATAAATAAATAAAATCTTTAAAAATAATAATAATAATACCTAGTCCTCAATAAATGTCAGGTTTCTTATTCCTTTCTTTTGTCCCTGTTCTATACCCTCAGACTGAGCTAGCTATAAATCAAGACTATCATTTATGGGTGAGATAAGGGGTTCTTGCTACAGCCCCTCTCCCCAAGGTTGTCAGATGGAAACAACTGTATCTATAAAGGAGAGTTTTCTCCTCTGTAGATAAGAAGACTCTTATACATTATTGAAGAAGCCCAAATTGACAAAATATTTTCAGAGTGGAATTTTATAGCACGTAACAAAGTTTAAACCCACACGCTTTTTCCTTAACTCACTTCTATAACCTATGTTACAGAAGTGCTAGCAAAAATTTGCACACATATCTATGTAGAAGGACACACATGTAAGCTTTGTAAGAGGAAAAATCAAAAACAATCTCGGGCTTGGTTCAGTGAGTTGTGAGACCTCTACTCCCTGGAATACAAGGAGCTGACAGGCAACATAAACGAGATACCTATATACTAACATAGGGAGACCTACCCAACATATTGCTAAGAGAAAAAAATCTATGTATAAAGCAATATGCATGAAATGATACCATTAAATAAAGAGCGAGGCAGAGCTTGCTAGTTGTTTTTCAGTATCCCTGCTTTATTTCATTTAGTGATAGAATTCTGGTCTGTCATTCCTGTCCATTTTAAGTGGGCAGCTAAAGACTACACTAGCTTGGGTGGGTATGAAGATCCCAGGGGGCAATGTAGCTTAATCCTGCATTTACATGGACAGCCCAAACCTCCTTTTTAGCCAGGTTTGGCAGAGGGTCTAAATTCTGGCCAATGGGATGTGAGCAGAAGTGATACATACAACTAAATGGTCACATCCTTCAAAAGGAAGTTAGTTGTCGTTCACTTCCTCTGTTCCCTTCCTGCAGCTGGACCCCAGAGATAATGCTTCAATGCAGACAAGGACCCCTTCTAGGAGATGAAACGTCACAGAACAGAGGCTACCTGCCCAGTCCTCCAACTGCTTCTAGAAAGAGGAAGAAACTTCTATACTGCTTGAGCCACTGTAGTTTGGGGTTTCTATTACAGCAGCTAATCCTATATCCTAAGTAACACAGTATGTGCTTATAGTCTTATCACTACTGATAATCGTAACTACCACATCTAGTGCTTATTATGTGCCAAGCACTGTTCCAGACACTTCACATGTCATAACTTATTGAATCCTCACAACAACCCTATAAGGTGAGTTCCATAATTGTCCCTATGTTACAGATGAGAAAACTACAACACAAGGAGGTCAAGGAACTTGCCTAAAGTCTTCCAATAAAAGTGGCAGAGTTGGGACACACACTCCAGAGGCTACGTTCCTTATATAAATCCCAAATTACCTCTGGATATGGAATATACACAGGGGGAAGGAGAAAGTTTCCTTTTTACATTATACATTTCTGAATATTTGAATTGTCTGTAACAGTGAAGCATTATTCTTGTAATTTATAAAAGAAAGGGTTTTTCCTAAATCTAGATATTTTGGTGAAAAGTAACCACAATGGAGAGTGGTAGCATTAATTTAAAATACAACTTAAAAAAAGAAGAAAAAATTCACTCTTCAGGTCTAATTGCTAAGCCTCAGAGAGAGCAGAAAGCTGCTCTGTGGTGTGGTGAGCCCTAATATTACGAGACAGTGGCAAAGGATGGATTTGATGCAAAGACAGCCCAACAAGTCTGAAAATGCTCTGCAGATGGACCAAACCAGCCAGCTGATGCTGCTGTCCAAACAACCAGTTGGACACATTTCTCATTTTTCATCATTTGTTTTGCCATAATATATCTTCAATGTAAACCTAGAAAGGAAAAAAAGACACTCTCAATCAACCACTCCTCCCTTGAGAGGGTCTCAGGCGTATAGTCTCTCTTTACATTTGTAAATATTTAGCCCTCTAGTTCCTGGAAGAAGATGAGTCTTGACTTTTGCAAACCTTCCCGTGCTGCATAACAACCCTGTGGGGTGTGTGTCCTGAGCCAAAATGTCGCACCATATTTGAACTGAAATGAGTGGCTTGCAGATTGTTTTAGTTTCAGCTCCTGTAACTGGAATGAAGGATATGAGGTCCATGCAATTACTGGGTTTGCAAGACTAAAAGGACTCAGGAGTTTCTGTCCATTTTTTACTTATCCACAGAGCTTCTAGGCTGAAAGGAAATGTGTGTGCATTACATAGAACCCCATGTAAGCCCCAATGTCAGCAGGTTTTAAGTGAAGAGTGCATTTTGCACCTTAGTTACACCACTTACAGAAAATATTTTCTTTTTAGGTTTTTGTATTAGGTTTTAAAAAATCTACCCATAGGGGCGCCTGGGTGGCACAGGCGTTAAGCGTCTGCCTTCAGCTCAGGGCATGATCCCGGCGTTCTGGGATCGAGCCCCACGTCAGGCTCTTCTGCTGGGAGCCTGCTTCTTCCTCTCCCCCTCCCCCTGCTTGTGTTCCTTCTCTCGCTGGCTGTCTCTCTTTGTCAAATAAATAAATAAAATCTTTAAAAAAAAAATAAAAATAAAAAATCTACCCATAATACATTATGTCCCATTTTTTAAAGATAATATATCAGTAACAGTTTCATAACCACTATTTTACTCATTTGCTTTTTTTTTCTTTAACAATATGACAATCAGCTGTGTTTTTTTCTTAGTATTATCTGTGGAATAATGTCATCTGAACAAATGAAGACTCCATTTTGTGGGCAACAATTAAAAATTATACTTGTTTTAAACATGTATCTACAGCTATCATTTCCCTCTCAGGACCTTTCTGAACGCTGGGAATAATGACTTGGTTTCCCATGTAGTATTTGATGCTAATATCCCAGGTTTTGTTATCCAGTTGGCTCATGTCTGGGTGATTCTCATTAAGGAGACTTTGCTTTGAACAGGATAGCTTTTGCTCAAAATCAGTTAAGCTTGGTAAGAATCTCATGAGCACCTACTATGTGCTTTCTCCTGTGGCAGGACCTAGACGTAAACCAGGAATATGGAGTCTAGTAAGGGAGAGGGGCTCTCTTTATCAACACAATGACAAAGATATAAAAGTGATACTACTCCAGGGCATGAGCGATAAAATCTGTCTTTTTTCCCATATTTTAATTAGTTTATTCATATCATTTAAAATAGATGTTAATGGTTTTCAAACCACACTATTAAATTAAGATTTCTCTCATTACTTTTCAAAGAGTGATGTAACGTTTTAGAATGCCAACATTTATGGTACTCTGGATGTTACATTATTTGTTACTATTTACATTTATTATCAAAGTTTTATGGGTTTTTGTTTTATTTTTACAGAGAAGGTAAACTTGTATTTTATTTTGTCCTAAGAGGGAAAAAGAAATCACCTTAACATTGCCTTTCCTGTTGTTGCAGTCACAGTCCCACCAGCAGGCCAGAAAAGCCATCCCATTCCCGCAGTAGGCACTTGTGAGTGGGGAAAAGGGGCCAATCTTGTGGCTGTAGCATCAAACAGCCTCTCTGATGTGGCAGGGCTGGATGGTATCACTGTTAAGCCTCAACACCACAGGCTGTAGTGCTGTAGTGCTCTTTTTTCTTTTCCTTTGCTTGGTTTTAGCTGAGTCTTGTCCAGCACTCCCATTCCCTGGGGATCCTGATGTGGTTTTTCCTGAGTGTTGTGATCCAGATGATGGAGCTGTTTGTGTAGGAGGAGATGTGTTCTCAGGAGACTCTAGGTAGGACTTCATACAAGACCCCTCAGCAGAGTTGTGATGCTGCATGAAGGTTACAGAATGGCATCGCAAAGGGGTCTCCTGCCTTGGTTATGAGGTCCTACCTCAAAAGGAGAGCCAGATCCACTACTATGCCACTGTTTCATTTGCAAAATATACCCCCAAATAATGTGCAATGAAGTATGCAGTTTTGTATAATTCTTTCTCGAAGTATGTGGGCATACCATTACTTCCAGGTTGTGAAATACAATAGGTTCCAAACATGCATATTTTAGGTAAAGAAATGATACCTGAAAACTAGTCATATAGTAGAAAAGCACTTTGTTCTAACAGCTTAAAATAATGTTATACTCATATGAAAGTCTTTCCATAGACCTGCCAGACTTTCTAATTAATGTTGTATGTTCCGTAAAAAAAAAAAAAAAAAAAGCAGTAATACATAGCCATTTTTCCAAATGCTTTTTAATCACAGCGCTGTAAAAGACATATTCTGATGCTTCTATACAGCAGAAATAGTCACTTTTAGAATTAGAAAGCAGAAGGCCTTTGGAGTCAGACCTGAGTTGGGTCCAGGCTCTACCACTTAATGCCTGACTTGGGACATAGGTTCCCACCCCTGGCGGCACCTCCGGGTGGAGGACCAAAGATGGGAGGGGAGGAGCAGATAGCCTTGTATCGTCTTCAACGAGTACCTCAGTTGATTTAAGGGTGTCAGGCTATTTTCTTCCTCATTTGTATAAAACACGCTAATGTCTACTGCACAGGGTTGTACCGCTAAAGACAAAAGTTCAATGAGTGCTACTTGGTACTGTCAGTGGATTTAGACTAGTACTCCCCCGTCAAGCCGGAAAGTTAAACACCAGTACGTCCTACTAGCAGTTTATGGCCTGCCCCACCTCACCACAGTCGTCCTCCTGGGGAAAGGGCGGTTTGGGGACAGCTGGTAAAATTGGGGACATTTGTGTTGCCTGGCTTCTAGCGGGTGGAGGCCGTATTTGTTGCTAACCATTCTACACCGCGCGGGGCAGCCCTTCATAGAACCATACCCGATGGCAACAGCACGGACGGTAAGCGGCCCTGGGTTTCTGAGCGGAAGCGGGTCCAAAGGGCCCTAGCTTTCCAGGGTCTGGCAGGCACCCAGCCATCTGTCTACCTCCCCAAGTGGCATTTAGGACTATACCTTACTGACGTGATGTGGCCTCTTGTTCGCACAGCTGGGTAGGGACCCTCATGCGCAGGCACGAACAGAAGGACACGACCTGCAGAGAGCGTGCGGCGGCGGCAGCGGCGCGGGGCCTGCCGGGAGCGG
>NW_024426885.1:71937699-72025831 GCF_017311325.1 Ursus maritimus | reverse complement strand
GGCGGCCGCGGCTATCCACCTGCTCCATCAAGTCTGTCGTCTAAAAGGAAGAAGGGCAAAGAAAACCCGACAGAGGAAGTAACTGAGCAGGATTTGAGAGATGAGCAGGAGATCACACAAGGCTGGGACGATAAGGGGTGGGGCTCAGGTGCAAAATGGCTGGAGCAGCCCGTGTGAAGTGTCGCATGAGAGGCGGGAAAGGCCTCGTGGGCCATCTCGGCGCTCGCGCTTGCGACGGTACTCACAAGCACAGTTCTGGGGCCAGCTCTATGCGTGACAAACCTTTCGTTAGTCTGTGTTAATGTTACCAGTGGGAGAGTCTGTGTCATGTAGATGCAGGTCTCTGTTCTTGGATTCCCCACGAAAGGTTTAGGTGAGATCCACTCTCAAATAAATATAACCAGAAGGAAGGTAGCAAGCACAAAGCGGTTTATTGACAGTACACTCGCAAGGTGGGAGAGCGGGCAGGCCCAGAGACGGCAGCTGCACCGGGGTTATGTTTGCATGGATTATGGATCATAGGTAGGGCGGTCTCCTACCGAGGTTTCCAAACCTCTAAGGGACTCCTACCAGATGGCAAAGGAAGTTTTTGGTCCTACGAGGTTCTTGCCAGAACTGACATGGCCATTTTTCCCATAGGGGGTGGAAACCACAGTGTAAATATATGCTAATGAAGCGATAGGTCACCCAAGGGCAGAGGGTGAAGAGGAGGATGCATGTTCTGCACCTTTGGCTCTTGGTCTTTTAGGTTTGGGGTCTTGGAGGCCACAAAGCCATGATATTGAGGGGTCTTGGAAGCCACAAAGTCAGGACGTTGTGCCTCCAGAGTCCTAATGTGTAACCTCTTTATAACCATCCTTGCCTCCAGCTCATGTCTAACTGCCTATTCAGCAGTAAGATTGTCTAAAAGTATATGCATTATAATTGCATGCTATATGCATACAGCACAATCTATAATTATACATATAAATATGAAGTGAATTTTGTATAAAGCATATTTCTATAAAGCAAAATTTTCATAGTTAATTGTGTTCAATTAAAAAGACTCTTTTTTATTCTGAAACTGTCATTCTATATTTTCATATTAAAATGGCCCATCATTAAGCAATAGTAACAATTAAAAGTTGGCAATTCAGCATTGGCCCCCTCGATTTTTGCTTAAAATCTCATAGGTCTAGGGATTCCACAGTTCTCGGAGTCACTAAAAGAGAAAAGACGCAATCAGATTGTCCTTTCTGAAAGCTCACACTGGCAATAGTATGGAGGATGGGATGTAGCAGGCCCACTGGAGAGAACTGAGGATGAAGACAAGAGTTAATGAGGCTCAACTCCCAAAGTCCATTTCTATTTCTATTTCGGCATAGAACATACCCTCTTAAGCCTGAATTCTGACAACCCAAGTCACAGCTGGTCTGGATATGCCTGAGGATGTCCTAGAACAGAGCCACCTGCATTCCCTTCCTCTTGATACACATAATTGGGGGGTGGAGGGGAGGTCCTTCCTTTCCCAGGAAGTGGTTTATTTTCCCTCCTCCAGTAGAGATCCTGAAAACAACCACACCGAACATCCAACCCTTTCCGATGTGGTCTTTCAAAGCCAAAACCTTTCAACTCTAACAGGAAATCCTTTATTTTTTCCTTCATTTCAAATCTGAGAGGTTACCTGAATGTTCTAGTGGAGTTTTCAGTTCTCCCTTAGAACCAAGGCCCTAAGCTGCTTATCAGCCTGTATTCCTACCTCTGGTCAGGAACAGTGACAGATCTGGATCAAGCCATGGCTGAGAATCAGGTGGAATGACTCTGGACAAGGGCTGATATCAGATCCTTTCTGGTTTAATTGGGAGGAGCAGAATGGAATCAGGCTCAGCACATGAGACAGAGTTCAGGTGGTACCAGGTACCAGGTACAAGGTGGTACCCCTGAACATTCCTTGGCAACAGCTGCTTCTCTCCTCACATCCCAAACACCACAGAAGTGCACGCACATACGTGCACACATATAACACATGAGTATACACACTGACCCCACCTACTACTCCCCTCTCTCACTCTGTCTCTAGCCCCGCTGGCCACTTCACATACCAGGCATATTCTGACCTCAGGACGTTTGCACTGACTGTTCTCTCTACCTGTAATACTCTTCCTCAGCACAGCCTCATGGATCATTCCTTGACTTTCTTTTAGTTTTTGCTCAGTTGACACTTTTTTCATTGAAGCTTTCCCTCGCCATCTTATTTAACATTCCTGCTTCCCTCCCTCTACCACATTCCCAATGTCCCCACTTTTCTACATTTTCCCCATAACACTAAGCCTTTCTTACATATTATATAATTATATGTATTTTCTGTCTCCCTCAACCATAATGTAAGTTCCATGACAGAAGGAATGATCATCTATTCCATTCAATGCTATATCCCCAATGCCTAAAACCAGGAGTCAGCAAACAACAGCCCAGGGCCAAGTTCACCTCAACCCTAGCATTCATATTACCAATAAGCTAAGACTGGTTTTTACATTTTAAAATGTGAAAAAAAAATACAAAAATCATTACTAGCTTTTTGGTGAGAGAAGCTGCTTCAAGAGTTGAGGACATTACTGGGCGCCTGGCCGGCTCAGCTGGTAGAGCATGAGACTCTTGATCTCGGGGTTGTGGGTTTGAGCCCCACGTTGGGGATAGAGATTAGTTAAAAACAAAAATCTTAAAAAAAAAAAAAAGAGTTGAGAACGTTAGTTCTTGGCCTGCAAAGCCTAAAATATTTACTATCTGGCCCTTTACAGAAAGATTCTACCACACCTGCCTAAAACAATGTCCAGCACATAGTAGATGCTGAAGGAACAAACGAATGAATGAGTGAACGACTACCATTTTACTTTCAGCTGGAAGAGTAGGAACTTTGTGGCTGTGTTTAGGAGGAATTTGATTGTCAGGGCTGTGTGGATTGAAGGGGAAGCACACGGGTTTTCTCTGGTTTATTAGAGGATATAGAAGGAAAGAGAAGGAATACGTAAGACAAAGTGAAAGGAAAAATAAAATAGGGAATAAATAATAACACCTATTATTTATTGGCAAGAGAGCAAGGAAAAGTGAGAAGAGAGTATGAAACCAAGGCATCATGGATGTGTGACATGTACATCACTATTCCTCGTGGAAGCTGGGATGAACAATTCCAGCAAAGAAAAGTACCTACTCCATTTGCTCTAAAAACATTCAGTGACCAACTAATGTGTGCAAGGCCCTACATCAAGCTCTAGAGGAGAATTTAGAAATGATCATATAAATGCCAGTTGACCAGAGTCTTACGGAATTATGTAGTGGGTCTCAGCTCTAGCCAGCATCAGAATCTCCTGGAGGGCTTGTTAAAACACTGATATGGGGCCCACTCCTAGGGTATCTGATTCAGTAAGTCTGGGGTAGGCATGAGAATGTGCATTTTAACAAGTTCCTAAATACTGCTGATGCTGCTGGTCCCACATTTTCAGAACCACTGGGCTAGTGTCCCCTCATTAGAGAGGACTTCCTCAATGTCCCGTCCAACTAGCATGCCTTCTTCTTACCCACAGCTCCCTCTCTCTGTCTTCTCACCCTGCTCCATTATTCTTCCCAGCTCTGGTCACCACTGGACATTGTGGGTTTTTGTTTGTTTATTATCTGTCTTCCCACCTATGGGAAGCATCATGAGAGGAGGGACTTTGTTTTGTCTCCTACTGTTTCCTCAGATCTGTGCCTACACATAGTAGCTACTCAGTAAATATTTATGCAACGAGGAGTCCACAAAAACATAGAGAACTAAGTATAATACAAAACAGCAATCTTACTCTAAAAGATAGGGAGGCCAAAGTAGGAATTCATATTCATCACAGAGTTGGGGGTTCAGGAAAGACTCATGGGATTCAGAGCGCTTGATCTAGACCTAGAATGAGCAAGATGTCAACAACAGCTGAGAGAGGGCTGGACAAGCAGACCAAGCGGTTGTTATGATCAAACAGATGCAGAATGGGATATAACAAGTAAATGAGTCAAATAAGAGTTCTGTAACTGGCAGGGCCTCCAACTGCAGTTTGTGTTGGCTATACCCTCCAAGGGCTACACAAACTTGGATAGTTTCAAAGGAATCCATTTCCAGATCCTCAAGCTCTATTGCATTCCTTCTTTAAAATGGTCCACCAAGGGGGAACCGGGTGGCTCAGTCAGTTAAGCATCCAGCTCTTGGTTTCAGCTCAGGTCTTGATGTCTTGGGTCATGATCTCATAGGTCACATGGGTTGTGAGATTGAGTCCCATGTCAGGCTTCACACTCAGTGGGGAGTCTGATGAATGATTTTCTCCCTCTACCCTTCTTCTCCCCACTCACTATCTCTCCAAAATAAATAAATACTTCTTAAAAAAATAAAAAACAAAATGATCCACCTATTTCTTGTGAGTCTTAAGCTATTTCAAGATAAAAGTCATTTTAAAAATGGGAAAAAGAATAGAACTGTCACATTTTTTAAAATAGAGGATGCAAAAGTCATTTATAATAGAATCATCCTAATACATGTGTCATCAGCATGTTGCTGATTTCCTTCCAGTCTTTTTTGCCTGGGTATATGTTCATACATAGCCATAAACATGATGCACAGAGTTAAAAAGAAAGATATGGCTGAGAATACTCAGAAATTTGAGGTGTCACACTGTGTCTTGGTTTACTAGGGCTACCATAACAAAGTACCATGCAGCTTAAACAACAGACATTTATTTCTCCCAGTGCTGGAGGCTGGATGCCCACGATCAAGGCGTCATCGGGGATTAGTTCCCCCCCCCCCAAAGCCTCTCTCTTTGGCTTAAAGAAGGCTGCTGTCCTGATGCCTTTCAACACGGTCTTTTTTTCTGTGTGTGTGCACTCCTGGTATTTCCTGTGTGTCCAAATTTCCTCTTCTTAGAGTGACCTATCCTAATGGCCACATTTTAAATTACTTCTTTAAAGGTCGTATGTCCAAATATAGTCACATCTGGTGTACTAGGGCTTAGGACTTCAACATATGACGTCTGGGGGAGATAAAATTCAGCCCATACACACTGCTTTTCCTTTTCTAGCAATCTTTTCAAAATTACCGTCCTCTCACTTTACAAAAGAAAGGAATTCTCTAGGGGTCCCTGGGTGGCTCAGCCGTTGGGCGTCTGCCTTTGGCCCAGGGCATGATCCCAGGGTCCTGGGATCGAGCCTGGCATCGGGCTCCCTGCTCCGCTGGGAGCCTGCTTCTTCCTCTCCCACACCCCCTGCTTGTGTTCCCTCTCTCACTGGCTGTCTCTCTCTCTCTCTCAGTCAAATAAATAAATAATATCAGAAAGAAAGAAAGAAAGAAAGAAAGGAAGGAAGGAAGGAAGGAAGGAAGGAAGGAAGGAAGGAAGGAAGGAAGGAAGGAAGGAAGGAAGAAAAGCATTCTCTTCACCCATACCGAATCCTGTTTTGATGCATTGACTTGCAGTGTGAACACCTTCTGGGCTTCAAGTAAAGGAATGTCTCAGAACACTAGTGTGTTGTTGAGAAAGCAGCTTTCACTATAGATAACAAATCCATTTGCCCATCAGATGATTTCCAATTCTTTGGTAGAGGACCCACTTAAGTTGTCACCTGACATCTATCTTTCATTCCCTTCCCATCACTAAAAATTATCCCTTTGCCCTCCACATACCCTTAAGGCTGACTTGTCTTTATGAATCATTTTTTCTTTCGTATTAATCTGATTCAATCTGTAGTCAGACATTGAAAAGAGGGTTCACAGGTATGATTTGATGAGCTTTACAATTAAAATTACAACACATTTTAAAGTTGAGAATGAGAATAATACAGATGGGAGCAGAGGATCTAAGACCTTCAGTGAATTGCTTTCCACTCCACTGCCTCCAACAGATTGGGGAAAACTAATCAGCAGTGACCTTTTCAAATGACTTCCGTTTATACTAGCATTGTTTAGTGTAAAAATTACCAAATCTATAATTATTCACTCTATCTAGACTAGACATTTCAATTAATATACATACCACACCCATAATATTCCTTCTGGGTATAGGTCAAAAAGTCCATGCTACCCAAAGTGTGGTTTACAGACCAGAGCTAGTCTGTGGATGGTTACCAGACTTAGCCAGGCAAGTACAGAACTTGAGAGTATCTGTAATTAGAAAGGTTTGTAGCAATTTGATAGAGTGATTTTACGTCTGTTCAATCTAATAATTAAATAATGTAAGATTTAGCACTTTGAATTTTTTTATTTTAATTGTATCTTTCATTGTAATTAAATTTTATAAAAATATCAGTCCAGGACAAATTGGGTGAAATCCTTCACCATGGGCAGATTGAGGATGCCTCTAGGTGGGCACCTGCATTAGTACATTAGTGACCGTGTAGGTGTAGATTCCTCTCTCGCATACCCTCACTCCAGACCGGATCCTATACAAGAGCTCCTGTCAGAGCAAAGTCCATATCCAACCTGCAAGCATTGGAAAGCCGAGAATCAGGATGTACCCTGCTGGGGAAGCTCTGCGCCATCAGCTATGAGGGTTGGAGGTATCTCAGAGAGGGGACTCTGTTATTGGTCCCCTGTGTTGAGCTTGGCCCTTCACTATGATGCTTCTCTCACATAAGAGAAGTCTGGAAGTCACCAGTGCAAGCAGTGGGGCAACTCCATGAAATCCTTGGGGCCCTTTGCAGATTGCTACAGCACTCTCCTTGGGTGTGCTTCATGGTTTCAGTCAACTGCTGAGCTCTGGTTAACACCGCCTGCATCCCAGGCAGCAGATAAAGGAGGGAAGGGGAAATTCCAGGAGTCTTTCACTAGGTAAATATGGAGAATACTTTTAAGAACCTGTTGGTTTTCATGTTTATTGGCATGCGTGATTTCTAGGCCAGCGCTTTTCCCACTGGGCCAATCAGCCATTAGTAGAACACATTTCTTTCCAGGATTATAATGAAGAGGGATTGAAATGCCCTTCCTTGATCTGCTTCCATTGTATGGGTTCAAATTTTCTTTATTCTTATACCTTTTCGTGTGTGTATAGGAATGAATAGTTTGTAGTCAGAATTAAATGGTCTGTAGTCATACCAGATTAAAGGGCTAGTGTCCAAAATCTATAAAGAACTTATCAAACTCAACACCCAAAGAACAAATAATCCAATCAAGAAATGGGCGAAAGACATGGACAGACATTTTTCCAAAGAAGACATCCAAATGGCCAACAGACACAGGAAAAAGTTCTCAACATCACTTGGCATCAGGGAAATACAAATCCAAACCACAATGAGATACCACCTCACACCAGTCAGAATGGCTAAAATTAACAAGTTAGGAAACAATAAATGTTGGGGGGTATGGGGAGAGAAAGGATCCCTCTTATACTGTTGGTAGGAATGCAAGCTGGTGCAGCCACTCTGGAAGACAGTATGGAGGTTCCTCAAAAAGTTGAAAATAGACCTAGCAAATGCACTACTGGGTATTACTCCAAAGATACAAATGTAGTGATCTGAAGGGGCACCTGCACCCCAATGTTTATAGAGGCAATGTCCACAGTAGCCAAATTATGGAAAGAGCCCAGATGTCCATCAACAGATGAATGGTTAAAGAAGATGTGGGATATATATATACACAATGGAATACTACTCAGCCATCAAAAAAATGAAATCTTGCCATTTGCAACAACATGGGTGGAACTAGAGGATATTATGCTAAGTGAAATAAGTCAGTCAGAGAAAGATGATTATCATATGATCTCACTCATATGTGGAATTTAAGAAACAAGGCAGAGGATCATAGTAGAAGAGAGGAAAAAATGAAAGAAGACAAAACCAGTGAGGGAGACAAACCATAAGAGACTCTCGATCTTAGGAAACAAACTGAGGGTGGCTGGAGGGGAGGGGGGGTCGGGGAATGAGGTAACTGAGTGACGGACATTGGGGAGAGCACATGATGTAATGAGCACTGGGTATTAAATAAGACTGGTGAATCACAGACCTGTACCCCTGAAACAAATGATACATTATATGTTAATTAATGAAATTTAAATTTAAAAAAGAGAAAAATACAATGCGTAAATATACAAACAAACAAACAAAAGGTCTGTAGATAGGAAATTCCATTTTGATGGGAATTATCCCGAATGGAACCAGGTGAGCAAACATGATCACATGGACCGTTGGCAAATCTTAAATTTCGATCAGTGATTCTCCATCTAGGCAGTTTACCAGATTATCTTTTAAGTTGCCAGCAGCACTTGCTTCTCCATCCCCTTCCCAGATCCTGTCACATCCCCAGGCTTATCAGAATCTGTAGAAGATGACTTTTTTTTTTTTTAAGATTTTTTTTATTTATTTGACAGAGATAGCCAGAGAGAGAGGAAACACAGCAGGGGGAGTGGGAGAGGAAGAAGCAGGCTCCCAGCGGATGAGCCCGATGTGGGGCTCGATCCCAGAATGCCCTGAGCCGAAGGCAGACGCCTAACGACTGCGCTACCCAGGCGCCCCTGTAGAAGGTGATTATGACTCTCCTCCCCTCCTCCCTGGCTCCCACCTCCCATTCCACCCTGATGGGAATCACTGTTCTTGTCCCTGGTGGGGTTTCTGAAAGCTGGAGAGGCTGCCAGGCTTCTTGGAGAGGCTGTGTGGAGAAGTCAGCATTATTTCAAAAGCCAAAATAAAAAGCTCACCATTGATAGGAGTTGTCCTTTTATATCTCTGCAATGGAAAGGACCCTGTGTTTAACTTCCTGGCCTTTCTTCTTGCTGGTTCAGTGTCCTTGCACAAGATATTTACTCTGGCTCTCAGTTTCCTTATGTATAAAATGGGGATAAAAAAATATGGCAGAATAAATGAGATTGCACATACACTTTATATAAACTAAAGAGTTCTCAGCCAAGATGAGGTGTTTTTAAAATCATTGACAAATAGCATATAGGAAAAGGATGAATTCTGTTGGGGGGAACTGGGAAGGCTTTTGTAGGAAGTCCATTGGAGCTGGATCTGTAGAAAGGTTAAAAGACACGCATCTTATTTCTCCAATGTTGGTGATTTTTGTCCCCGTCCTACTTCTCATCTCCCTTTGCCTTCACTCCCAACACTGACATACCAAGGACCATGAAAATGTTCGCATCCTTATGACAGTTTATTACTTATAAATCACTTTTAATAAAGTTGATTAAAAAAAATGTTCACATCCTTTAGCCCCACTTTGGGGAAGAGAATTTCAGGAAATAATCCCCAGAGAGAAAGTGCAATATTTGCTGCAGATGTGATTAATGTATAGCCAAAAAAATTAGAAACGACCTAAATGCTAACAGTTGGGAAGTGGTCAGATTAATTATGCTCTAATAAATACAGTGCATATGAAATTATGAAAGCTGTGTCACAGCATGGAAAATCATTATACCATAGCGTTGACTGGAAGAAAGTAAATACAAAATAGTGTATATGTACTTTAGTGGCAAGAGTGTATAGAAATTTGCATATTATCTCAACTTAACACATGTTACATGGTTGAGAAACGCATACATACCACAGTACCTAGGGCACTTCCCCTTGAAAAACATCTGAAACTTCTGTGAAACTATGTGCCCTGCCCCCAGGCCCACTGCCAGGGTGCAAGAAGAAGAGAACAAAAAAGAGAAAAATGAAAGAGACTGGATAAAGAGAGGAAAAAAATAAACACAGAACAGAGGGAAAATACAAAGGGGGCTAGGTGGTCATTAAGGAGAGGATCACTGGGACCAGAGGGCTAGGGCAGCCCGCTGAAGGGGCTGCTTGCAAGTTCATGAAAGGGATGGAAGAAGGAGGATCTGAAACTGGACGGAAAGTTGTACATAACCCCAGACGGGGATGGGTGTGGCCCATTGTCCGGTCGAGAGATGGGCTTGTGGGCATTTTCCACATTCCTACATGGCTCAGTTCAAGTGCGCAGTGTTCTGTACTCATCTGGTGTTTCTCGAAGATAAAATTTTGCATGTGCAAATGCAAAATGCATTATGCTGAAATTGTTCACTAATATATCATTCATGTTGGACCAGATCTGCATATTCGAAACAATGCTCCATCCTCCTGTCCACATATGACTCCCTCACTTCTTCAGGCCTCTGTTCCAGGGGAACAGACACTTGATGAGAACTTCCCTGATTTTCCCAAACAGAATTATTCTCACACACACCCACATCACTCTACTCTTAAGTTTTTTCCTAATTATTTTTATTCATAGTGCTTTTACCCATCACCACTTCACACAATATCTAATTGCTTGTTCATTCCTTTATTGTCATCTCCCTCCACTAGAATATTTTGTTCTTCTTCGGTGTGTCCCAATGCCTAGAACAGTGTCAGGTACATAGGAGGTGCTCAATAAATGGTAATCAATGAACGCATGATCAGTATAGGGCTACTGAAGGTATAAATATAAATGCTAGATAAAATTATTTAGGGGTCAATTAACCCATCAAAAAAGTCTAGCAACAAATGTGTACCTTGTCTTGAATACTTGAATGGTTATACCTGGGTGACCCTAGGGGGATTGTGAAGTGGCCAATTGTGTCTTAAGTACCCTGGTTTTCCCAATATCTTGTTATTTTTCAGTCCTCAATTGTATCCTTCTACCTTTTCTAGCCTCCTGAAATTCTCTCTGCTATATCAAAACATGCTTTTACGTAACTCACAAACTTCGGTGCCCTCTGATTTTAATTGGAAGGAAAACCTTAAGTTAAACAAACAAAATTAAAACCAGTGAGTAAATCAGGACTTGAAGAAGTCTTTTGTATCCTCTAAAATAATTCCCTAAAGGCAGTTGTCTAATCTATTTTACTGAAAAGTAAAATATCCAGAGAACACTATCTAATGCAACCTTACCCCAGAAGGTACAGATTCTAAGTATAGCATCTAAGCACTAAAGAGATGACACGGAGTCTATACCACTGGCCTATATTTAGTCTGATGATGTTTTAGTTCAACATACTCACTTTACCCTGCTAAGCGCACTTGATCTCATAAAGATCTTATAAGGAAATGTGTAACAATTTTTTTTCTTAATTTTGGAAGATCTGATCCCTACCCACATCGCTAAGTGGTTAGTGGGTCTCAGCATCAAACAGAACCAGAAGCCAAATGGTGACTATTGCTCATCAATCACATTCCAACAAGGAAATTTTTACAAATATAGTTTTGTAAATACTTGTGATCTAATTAGCTAAGACAAAGTAATGAGCCATCATGGTCTAACAAATTTCTTGCCGTATGAGTGAGTGCAGTTATAGTGACGTACATTATGATCAATCAGTCACCACAATTTAAGCTGAATTTATTTATTTATGCAAATTTGACATGTTCAAGTTTGGTTACACTGAATTTAGCACATGGGAATAAGACTTGATGAGGATTTAATAACAAAATAAAATTAAGAAGGGTCCCTGCCTGGGTGGCTCAGACAGTTAAGTTTCCAACTTGATCTCAGCTCAGGTCTTGATCTCAGGGCTGTGAGTTTAATCCCCATGTTGGGATTCAGGCTGGATGTGGAGCCTACTTAAAAGAAAATTAAGAAGAAATAATATCTTTATTTGCACTTGACTCAGATTGAATGCTATTTGACAATCTTAGGTCATGTGTATGACCCATCACAAATCTCAATTATTTTCTATTTATTTATTTATTGAGAAAGTTGACACACAATGTTACATTTGTTTCAGGTGTATAACTTCGTGATTTGATAAATTTATGCATTATGTTATGTTCATCACAAGTATAGCTACCATCTGTCCTGTTAAATCACTATTACAATATCATTGAGTATATTCCTTGTGTTACGCCTTTTATTTCCATGACTTATTCATTCCATAAAGAGAAACTAGTATCTCCCTCTCCCCTTCACCCATTTTGCCCAACTCCCCACCCCTCTTGCCTCTGGCAACCGTCCGTTTGTTTTCTGTACTAATAGGTCTGGTTCTGCTTTTGTTTGTTAATCCATTTGGGTTTTTTTAGATTCCCCTTATATGCAGAATCATATGGTACTTGTCCTTCTCAGTCTGACTTATTTCAGTTAGTATAATATCCTCTAAGTCCACCCATGCTGGCTCAAATGGCAAGATCTCATCCTTTTTTATGACTGTATAATATTCCAGTAGGCACATGGGTATTACATTTTCCTTATCTATTCATCTATTGATGGACACTTAGGTTGCTTCCATATCTTGGCTATTATAAATAAGGCTGTACTAAACATAGGGGTACATGTACATTTTCAAATTAGTGTTTTGTTTTCTTTGGGTAAACACCCAGTAGTGAAATTACTGGATCATAGGGTAATTCTATTTTTAATTTTTTGAGAAACCTCCACACTGTTCTCCACAGTGGCTGCACCAGTTTGCATTCCCACCAACAGTGCACAGGGTTCCTTTTTCTCCACATCCTCACCAGCACTTGCTATTTCTTTCTCATATTAGCCTTTCTAGGATGATATCTCATTGTGGTTTTATTTGCACTTCTCTGATGATTAGTGATGTCGAGCATCTTTTCATGTGTCTTGGCCATCTGTATGTCTTTGGAAAAATGTCTATTCAGATTTTCCGCCCATTTTTCAATTAGGGTTTTTTTTTTTTTTTTTTTTGGTGTTGAGTTGTATAAGTTCTTTGTGTATTTTGGATATTAACCCTTATCAGATATGACATTTTTAATACCTTTTCCCATTCAGTAGGTTGTCTTTTTGTTTTGTTGATGGTTTCTTTTGCTGTGCAAAAGCTTTTTATTCTGGTGTAGTCCTGATAGTTTAATTTTGCTTTTGTTTCCCTTGCTTTAGGAGACATATCTAGAAAGATGTTGCCATGACTGATGTCAGAAATAACTGCCTGTGTTCTCTTCCAGGGTTTTTATAGTTTCAGGTCTCACATTTAAATCTTTAATTCATCTTGAGTTTGTTTTTGTGTGTGGTGTTCAGAAAGTGGTCCTATTTCATTCTTTTACATATAGCTGTCCAGTTTCCCCAGCCTTATTTAGTGAAGAGATTAATCTTTTCCTCATTGTATATTCTTGCCTCCTTTGTCATAGATTAATTGACCATATAGTTGTGGGATTTATTTCTGGGCTGTCTATTCTGTCCCATTGATCTATGTGTCTATACTTGTGCCAGCACCATGATATTTTCATTACTACAGCTTTATGGTATATCTTGAAACCTGGTATTGTGATACCTCCAGCTTCTTTCTTCTTTCTGAAGATTTCTCTGGCTACTCAGGGTCTTCTGTGGTTCCATACAAGTTTAGGATTTTTTTTGTTCTAGTTCTGTGAAAAATGCTGTTGGTATTTTAATAGGGGTTGCATTGAATCTGTAGATTGCTTTGGGTAATATGAACATTTTAACATTATTCATTCTTCCAATCCATGAGCACGAATATTTTTCCATCTGTTTGTGTCATCTTCAATTTCTTTCATCAGTGTTTTATAGTTTTCAGAATATAGGTCTTTCACCTCTGGGTAAGTTTATTCCTAGCTATTTTATTCTTTCTGGTATACTTGTAAATGGTATTGTTTTTAAATTTCTCTTTCTGCTACTGTATTATTACTGTATAAAAATGCAGCAGATTTCTGTATATTTATTTTATATGCCATGACTTTACTGAATTAATTTATCAGTTCTAGTAGTTTTTTGGTGGAGTCTTGAGGATTTTCTATATATGGTATCATTTCTTCTGCAAATAGTGACAGTTTAGCTTCTTCTTTACCAATATGGATGCCTCTAATTTGTTTTTCTTGTCTGATTGCTGTGGCTAAATCAGCATTATTTTCAATGAAACATTCATGTGAGGCATCTAAAATGAATATGGGTTACAACATTAAAAATCTTTGCTATTCTTTCATAGAAGCAGAGTAGAATGGTGGTTGCCAGGGGCTGGAGAGTGGAGGAAATGGGAAAGTGTTGGCCAAAGGACACAAACTTTCAGTTTATAAGATAAATTGGGGATATAATGTACAGCATGGTGACAACAGTTAATAATGCTGTATTGTATACTTGCTAATTTGCTAAGGTAGTAGTGTTTTGTGTGTGTGTGTGTGTGTGTGTGTGTGTGTGTTTAAGTAGGCATGCCCAGTGTGAAGCCCAACATGGGGCTTGAACTCAAGACCCTGAGATCAAGACCTGAGATGAGATCAAGAGTCAGATGCTTAACCAACTGCCACCCAGGCACCCCACTAAGATAGTAGATTTTAAGTGTTCTCACCACACACACAAAATGGTAACTATGTGAAATGATAGATGTGTTAATTAGCCCAATCGTGGTAATCATTTCACATATGTATGTCAAATCATTACACTGTACACCTTAAATGTATACAAGTTTTATTGTCAATTTTACCTCAATAAAGATTGGAAAAAGTGATTAACATATGAAAATCCATCGTTAGAAAATGATATTAAGAATAGGAGCTGAGAAGCCATAAATATAAACTGTTTGGATCAATCTCGTACTAGTTTCCTATAATATTGTCTTGGGATGAACATTGTTTTGGAACATGACATAGTTACAGAAATACTCTCACAAAAAATTCTCTTCCTTTGTTAGGGGATGGTTATTTCATTTATGTTATCTTTATCTGAGATAAGAATTGAGGTTAACTTGTTTAAAATAGTGATCATCTTATTCACAGATTAGGTGAATTCCCCTGGAATTGAAACAGTAACGCATTTATTTCTACATAACATCTAGTAAATAAAGGAATCTTCCATGACCATACGTGGTCGGTGGCCAAACCTCACAAGAGAGTGAGATTAGAACAGATGTCTTTTTCAGTGAAATAGCCAACTGAGCTATTTCCCCACTCAGTTGCCTGAACTTTTGTCTGAATAAACCACATAGAAAGTTTAACTTGGTTTCTTATAGATATAGCCTGCTTCCTGAATTTTGTCTTCCTGTCTCATCCGGATGATAGCACTCAGTGAAAAAGTGCAAGTCTCTAAAGTGCTGGGTTTAATAAAAGATAATTTTTAAAAACTGGCATATTATGTCCTTGTGGGTACATATGCTACTCCAGATATCAAATGGTTCTTAAAAGTACTACTGAGTTTTCAAACTATTAACTTTTATTAATGTGCACACAGCATTAGGTGAGGCTCGGTGAACTCTAGAAAAGAATAGAACACATGAGCCTTTCCCCAAAGAGCTTATATAGGGGCAAAAAACCACACGAAACAACCAGAGAAAAGTATGTAATTATAATATACACTTAGAAAATGACCAGGGCACAACATAAAATTAAGTATTCTAAGATGAAGATTTTGTATTTAAATGTATTTAAAACTAGAAATCCTAAAGGAGTGGCTGGCACCCAGCCCACATTGTCCCAGTCAGAAGCACAGTGTAGATGTCACATTCCCCAGCCCCAAGTGATGTGCAGTGAGTGCAGGGCTATAAATAGGAAAAGGCAGACGGTTTACAGTATAATAGTAGACTTGCTTAAGCAAGACCATTCTGATGCAATAAATGAACATGTAAATAGAGCATGAACATAATGTATAAACAACAGAGCAGAATTACCTTGTGGAGGGAAATTGAGGGAGAAACCTCTCCTTTGCTAGAAAGGCAGGAGGGTGTGGCAGAAAGAGTATTAGCTTCAGTTCCAGATACACTGAAATTTGAAAACATTCAAATCCTGACTCTTCCACTAACTATGAAGCTGGGTGCATTATCTAACTTCTGCAAATCTCATCTCCCCACATCTGCTGGAGGCTACTAACTTCGGCAACTGTTAGGGGTATTAATTCTGTTAAAACGAGTTAACATCTCACCATGTAACTGCTGTATCTGTCTGTCTTCTTCAACAGACCGCGAGCTGATTACAAAAGGGATTGTGTCTTAATGGTCTTGGTGCTTTGAACCAGTATCCTGGAGAACTGCTCTTGCTCTTGTATGAGCCGAGGAAAATTCCATGAACCAATAGGAGTTTCAGAAGCTGTCTGAGTACCAAAAACGGAGAGAATTCGTGAGAGGGGTGAGAGCATTCCAGGCACAAGCAACAGCTTCAGTGTAGCGCTGAAGTGAGACAGAAAGTGGGGGGTTTGAAGGAGAGTCTGAGGCACAGGCAGGAAAAAGCTGGCTGGGTGTTACGGGGCCCATGCTGTCTGCAGGTAAGCCCAGAGGACGAAGAGGAGCCTCTAAACAGAGTCCTTGGCAATCTGAACGGGCAGTACTGGGGCCTGGAAGCCCCGAAATGCAGCAGTTGAAGCTAGGGATGGCATGGAGTGCAGTCAGGAAGTGCTTCTGGGGCAGGGGACAGGGGCTCCCAGCGCTGGAATTCCGGGAGGGAGTTGAAGGAAAAGCCACCGGATTTGGCAACAGATTGCAAGCAGCATTAGTCACTTTTTAACAAGAGAAAAAAATGTAGCAATACAGAAGCTATTTAATGTAGTGGTTAAGGTGGGACCACCTAGGGTCACCTGCAGGCTTCCAGCTGTGTGACCTTAGCAAAATGATTTAAACCTCTCTGAATCTCTATACCCCTCTTCAGTAAAATGGGGACGGTCTCTGCCTCCTAGGGTTATTATGGTTGCAAAACGAATTGATACCTGTAGAAACTTAATAAATGTTTTCTGTGACGAAAAAGATGTCAAGAGTTGATCGAAGACTATGTTCAGAGGGTGGGTTTCATTTGTTTTTTATGTTTTCCACTGGTTCAGGACTCATGCTCCTTAAATATTATATTGAATTTGCTGTTTATTGGGAGAATTGTTTCAAATTGGGTCCTACATCCTTAATTTTAGCTGGTGACAGGCAAGAGAAGTGCCCTGTTGACCTCTCCAGGTTGAGGTCTGACAGCAAACACATACCCAACTCCCACTGTTCCTGGTCCTTCTCCCTGACTTCAAAAGGCAGCCCTGGTTTTGCAATCCTGCAGGCTCAATACCTTACACCCAATTCTAACTTCTCTCCCTAACCCCCATATCAAAATCATTATCAGGTCTCATTCCTTCTTTCATTGTAATGCCTCTTAGATTCAATTCTTCTCAATTTCCACCTTTTCCTTTCTCACTGTCCCTCACCCCTGTTTTCCCTTTCAACAGCCCTCTGATGACCTCCCAATGCCAAATTAATGATCAACCCATTACTTAGGACACCATTTACATGCCTTATCTCCCTTTGTCCGGAATTCTCAATAGTTCTCTGAGTGTTGGAGCGAGTTCAAATTCCTAGGTTTGGTATTAAGGCTTTCCTTCCAAAAGCTTTCCAAATTCTCAACTGGGGGGGATGGTGCCTTGAATCCACTCACAGCTCCACTTTTCAGAATGTCTCTTCCCCAGCCTCCTGATGAAATTCCGTCCCTTCCAGAAGACCTGGTTTGATTCCCACATCCCCCAGGAAGCTCTCCTTGGCCAATTATTCCAGCCCTAATATCCTTTATCACTTGGGAACCCCCACCTCACCTAACACCGAATTATCTCATACACTCGTGACTTTGTCTCGGAGGGTTGCACCCCATGTCTGGCCGAACTTCCACATCACCAAGCAAAGATGGCACGCTCAGTAACGTTGAAAAACTGGATGGATGAGTAAATGAACACGCTCCTGGTCCAGTTCCTTCTTACTAATTCCCACCCACCCCCCTCTTCCTACCAGAGTCTGACCCAGTGAGTCCCGCCTCCGGACGCCAAACAGAACTGGGGTCGACTATGTTCCTGATTCCAGAGCATGTCCATGTAGCCCGCCCTCCCCCTTAACCCTGACCCGAGGACCGTGGTGCAAAGTCCCGCGCTCTGCTTTTCCGTGGCAACAGGGTTGGTTTCGGAAATCGCGGCCACCAGCGCCTATGCCCCGCGGGGTTCGAGGGCGACGCTGCCAGAACCGCAGGGGGATTCGGTGGCGCCCCTCGCCCTCCCCCTCGCGGCCATTGGGCAGCCTCCGCGGCGCGCCCTGTAGACCGGGCGGGGCCCTCCCCATCTCCCCTAGTTCTCCTCCCCTATTTCCCGGGGTGGGAACGTCGGGAGGCGGGAGGCGTGGAGGGGCTGCAGAAGGGCGTCCGGTTACGTCTCCGCCTTCCTCAGCCTGGTCCGCGGAGCCGCTAGATTTGCCGGACAGCAGTTCGGGAACATGTTGGCCCCGATGCGCCGGAGTGGAGCTGCGTGGACGCGGACGCTGCTGCTGCAGCTTCTGCTGGCGGGGCCCGGGGGCTGCCTGAGCCGCCAAGAGCTCTTCCCGTTCGGCCCGGGACACGGGGACCTGGAGTTGGAGGCTGGGGACGACCACGTCTCCCCAGCCCTGGAGCTGAGGCGGGCGCTCCGCTTCTTCGACAGATCCGACATCGACTCGGTCTACGTGAGTGCAACCGGGGCAGGCGGTGGGGGCTGTCGGGGAGGAGGGTGTGGGGGCCGAGCCGGCGTCGGAAGGAAGGCCGGGGCTGGTGGGGGCGCCCGCAGGGCGGGACGGACGTGGGCGTCGTGGGCGGGGACCGGGACCCGCCGGCCGCGGGGGCGCGGGGCGCGGCGCCGGGTCTCCCGGCCCAAGCGGGCTCCCCGCCTCCGCCCGGCCCGCCGACGACTCTGCGCCGCCTGGCCACTATCGCCAGAGGAGCACGCGGGTCTGGAGAGCTCGCCCTGTTTGTGCGGCCCCGCACGCGCCCTGCCCGACCCGGGGAACCCCGGCACCCGGGGACCCCAGCACCCCGGGCGGAGTTTCCTCTCCGCCGCCGGGAAGTCGGTCCGCGTCTCGCTATTGTCCTGTGCCTTTGGGGACGGGACCCGATCCGGTAGGAACCAGGAGTGGGCGCGGAGCCTCAGCACGGCAAAAGCCAGAGCTGGGTCCCAGGCGGTGCGCGGGCCCTGGGACTTCCGTAGGTGCCGGGGCAGGAAAAGACCGCCAGAGCCAGCCTCTGCCCCGCCAATTTAGCCGACAGCCTGCGCTTGTGTGTGGACTCCGGATATGTCTTGGCAATGAGTCTACTCTCCAGTTGAGCTCGTTTCGGTCCAGAGTTTCGGACTGGGAAAGCAAGACGACCCGGAGATCCAATTTCCTGTAGCAGAGCATTGTCACCATGGGGGGCCCTCACTGGGGAGCGGGCCCAGGTGGCCGTTAGCTCTCTGGAGCCTTCTCAGAATTGGCCAGGCCTGGGGACGCTGTCAACTTGGTAAAGTACTTTCGTGCCGCCGCCTTCCCCAGCCCCGCACCATGTGGATTTCATATAAAGCTGCGCGCATTCCAGAAGTGGGGCGGGGGGAGGGCGGGTGGTGGGGACAACACAAACAGCGGCTGGAGCCTATCCTGCCCGTGAAATGGCTGTGTTCATCGTCTGGCCAGGGCAGACTGCGCCTTGGACGACACCCACGTGCAGATCGCTGGCTTTGCCTGAAAAGAATGAGTCCTTAAAGCCTCTACCCACAGAGAGTGTTGCCCTTGTGAATTGGCTGCCCTGGCAGTCTGGTGAAGCCTGTAAGACCCCTTCTTAGGATAGTATTTTTAATTACATAAACTAAAATCTGCAGGACTGCCCAGGAAATCCAGATAAAAATATTAAAACAAAAATTGTCTGAAGTAATATATGTGGTTTTTTCAAGATTTTATTTATTTATTTGAGAGAGAGAGGGAGCAGGAGCAGAGGGAGAAGCAGTCTCCCTTGCTGAGCAGGCAGCCTGATGCAGGACTTCATCCCAGGACTCGAGGATCATGACCTGAGTCCAAGGCAGACCCTTAACCAGCTGTGCCACCCAGGCGCCCCATGTGTGCTTATTTTTAGCCATATTAAATAGGTTTAACAGCGTGTCCATTGGGGGGGGTCAGATAATTACTGAATTTTCAAGATCATCTGGACAGTAAACAATATTTGAAGACACCTGCCATGATTAAAAGGTGATAGGAGAATATCTGTGACTTCTATTTGTGGCGAGGTCATAAAGAGTTACTGCTATGCTTTGTTGCCTGCATTCATAATGGAAGGAAATGCTAAATACCAGTTAGGGGTTACTGAAAATAAAAATAAAATTTCTTTTTTGTCTCTTAACAGACCCACTGAATTCTATTGTTAAATTTGGAACCTCCTCCCCTCCTTTATTTGTGGCATCAGACTAACCACATTACATTCTAAAAACCTAGAAAATCTATTGCTAAAAAAGGATTTCTTTCAAACCAGGTCTATGTAGGTTTAATCTGCATTTCAATGAGAAAGGATCTCAGAGCTCTCTTGGATGTTTTATCTGCCACCGGTTGGGTTCCCAGGAAGCTGAGTCTGAAATGGAGATCAGCAGGCAGGTTATTTCGGGGGGGCGAGCACCTCCACACCAGTGGAAGGGAGGGAGGAAGGACTGAGCAGAGGCTGACCCTGCGTGGCTTGCAGTCCCAGCAAAGGTCGCAGCCAGCCCCTGGGAGCTCTGGAGTGGGATGGCTTTCCCGAGCTGTGTCAAGTCCGTGTGAGAGTGCTGGGCCTCTGCCCTCACAGTGATGAGAGTCGATCGATCAATCATTGGGTAAGGGCTGCCCTGGAAGGAAGTTTGGCCCTGGGTGAGGCAATCCTCAAAGAGGGCTGACAAGGAAGGGCCGCATTCCCAGAAGTCGAGGGGGATCCAGTGTGTGATGGTCCTGAGTGAACAGGTGAATTGACAGGGATATGCGCATGAGCTAGGTGGTCTGTACTGTCCTGGGTACGTGGCTGAGAAGATGAACGGTCCCCGAGAAGGAAAACAATTATTGGGTGAGTGTATCTCCGTGTGTCAGGGACTTGGCTACTTTTAGGTTATTTAATCCTCAAAGCAACATGCCCTTCTTTTCAGATGAAGAAATAATAACAAACCTGGTCCCAGAATTCCAAAATCCTACCAGATGTTTCTACCCAAATGCCTATCTGGTCACTTGAGGTTCCACGTGGCAAAGTGACAAGTACTCACGTCCCTCCTCCCCTCAGCTACTTTAACTGCCCCTTGCTTTTCCTTGCTAGTGGGACCTTGTGAGGGTTCTTGCACTGCCCTGAGGCTGCCTGACGCCATTCCTTTATTCATCTAGTCTGAAAACACTCACCAAGTGCCTACTATGTGCCAGGCACTATTTTAGGCACTTAAAATACAAGTGAACAAAACAAAGAATCCCATCCTCGAGTAGTTCACATTCTAGCGAGGGAGTGGGACCAAGAAAATAAGCGGCAAACATAATAAAGTAAATTATATAGTATTTTAGCAGGTGATATACTACGAATGTCAGCGGTCTGGGATGGAGTAGACAGTTGGATAGGAGTCTGGAATTTAGAAAGAAGCCTAGGCTTTGGATATAAAATTGGAAGTCATCGGCACAGAGATGGTATTGAAAACAAGAGAACTAAATGAAGCCCACTAGGGGAGTATATGTAGAGAGAAGAGGTCCCAGGGAGCCTCCAACAGGTCAGGGAAAAGAGGAGGAGACAGCAATGGAGGCTGACGGGGCATGGCCAGTGAGGTGAGAGGAAACCAGGAGGAGTCCTGGAAGCCAAGTGAGGAAAGTGTATCAAGGAGGAGGGAGTGAACCACCATGTTAAATGGGCCCGAAAGGTGAGGACTTAGAGTTGCCCATTGGCTTGAATAAAATGGTGCTCAGTTCCCCATTACACCCTCATGGCAGGCCCTCCCTTCTGTAACTCTCTTGTCATGTTGGCTATGACACTGTCCAGCTGTGTTCAGCTTCTTTGGTGCTGTCCCCCGACCCTGACTTCAGAAGACCATGGACTCTTTGGCCTGGGTTCAGGGCCTCAGCCTACCCTTCTGGCTTCATTTCCAGCTTTGCCTTAACCCTTCTCAAAGAGTAAAATATGCCTTACTTTGGCCCTTTGCTCACTCTTTTATTCTTCCACTTTATCTACCTCTTACCGCTCAGAATCTCTCCCGTTCTCTCAGGGTCAACGCAAGCCCTTCCTCCTCCCTAATGACCCGTGCCAGCAGACCGCATTCAGCTCCCAGTCCTTAGAACTCTCTCTAACTCCAGTGCTGTCTGCTTTGGAGCTTAATATATTGACGAATGTTCACGTATCTTCATCTGTTCACCTGGAGTATCAGTAGATAATGTAGAAAAAGGGAGATCTCTGGAGCCCAAGACATGTGACCTTGAATCTCCCTTCTGCCACTTACTTGTTGTGGATCCTGGGTAAGTTATCCAGCTTCTGAAAGCCTTGGTGTGTTCATCTGTAAAACAGACGCCTCGTTGCCTTTCTCATGGAGTTGTGAACATCCTTGAATTAATGTATTTAAGCACTTTGTCATGTGGTAGTGTGCTCTCAAACTGTGGGCTTTCTTCTTCATTGAGAGCTGAGATTGTGTCTTTTTTTAAAAAAAAGCCAAAACCTTTATTCTCTACTTTATTCTTGTAGTACTTTGGTGCTATATTTTTGATGTAACTTTGAAGAAGGATGTTTCATATGTAACAGGCTGATGCTAGCTCTGTCAGGGGCACCTACAAAAATAGGCCTCTTGGACTTTTACACTAACGTACAGAACCATAAAATCTGTCAAGGCGAAAACTCCCTGGCATTTTTAAAAAATTTTTTAAAAGATAAATTTATTTGAGAGAGAGAGCACGCATGAAAGGGAGCATATGCAGGGGGAGGGGGCAGAGGCAGAAGAAGAAGCAGACTCCCGACGGAGCAGGGAGCCCGACGTGGTGCTTGATCCCATGAACCTGGGATCATGACCTGAGCTGAAGGCAGATGCTTAACTGACTGCGCCACCCAGGCGCCTCCCCCCCCCTTTTAAAGGTTTTATTTATTTGAGAGAGTGAGAGAGAGAGAGCACAAGCAGGGGTGGGGGAGGGTCAGAGGGAGAGGGACAAGCAGACTCCCCACTGAGCAGGGAACGGAGACATGGAACTCCATCCTCGGACCCCGGGATCATGACCTGAGCCAAAGGCAGAGACTTAACCGACTGAGCCACCCAGGCGCCCCAGCTCCCTGGAATTTCTTAATGTGTTGGGAAGTACAGCAGGGCAAGAGAAAACATTCCATACAAATAGTGTTTACGCTTGCTGGCCATACACTGTGTTCTTAGTGTAACTGGAGTGCAACTTATCTATATAAACACGCGACATATTTCAGAAGCCAGTGAAGTAAACGGAAGCACCAGTTCTTTAAATGACTCTTGATCACGTAAACGAGCACGTCCGTTCCACGGAAACAATACTCTGGTGCTGACGGCACCTGAGCCTGTGGCGGTTGTGTGTGGAGATCAAGGAGAGCGAGGTCGGCTTCCTCGGTGTTTCTTGCAGCAGCTGGTGGACTTGGTTTTGCGGGCTTGTTTGCAGTGCTGCTCTTCACTGTGCCTGCCATTTGCTGCGTGGAAACATCCAGCATTGCAGATTGGTGTTCACACTGTCCATCGGGGCAGAAATCTTTTCCAGGTTCAAACCCCGCTGTGTGGCATCCCAACACCTAACCACAGGGCCATGGCCTTTGTTCCCTTGCCCACTGTCGGTGCAGTTTGAACGCTTGCACCACACCATCAAGCCTAGCACTCCTGCTCGAGAAATTAGTTGCTTGGCTCTTCTGGTGGATTGCATTTTCAGTGTGTGTTCTTGCAACATTTTGTTGCTCTCCTGAGCATTTTTTTGGACCCTCGACCTTTTCCTCCTTTCCTTCTTTATCATATTTCTTGGCTTTCCTATTAAGCTCTTTCACAGAAAACTTCACGTTAAATAGGGGTTTCTCCACATTTGACATGGTCCTGAGAATTTCCTTGGAGGTGGCAGGCTGGGCCCGTGGCACAGGTTTGATGGGAGGGCACTGGGGGTCCCATCCCAGTCCTGAGAAGCGGACCCACCCAGCTCCCAGAGATTGTGGCATATTCCCGGTACTGTCCCCCATATGGGTGCCACACCTCCTGGCACATAGGAAGTTTATGAATCTGTTGGTCAGGCCCAGGGCCAGTCCCTGTGGTTGTGAAGGTGGTTCTCAGCACATGGGCTATGGGCAAGGGGACAAGTGAGAGTTGGAGCCCAGCCCACAGGCTGCTCACCAAGCCCTAAGCCTCACCATGGGACTGGGGCCACTCAGAGGAAAGGGCGCCTGGGTCTGACTTACCCAAAGGCACCCTGTGGTCTGCAGAGGCCCTGCTTGAACCATAGAATACTTAACAGAGTATTGATTTCCAGTGGGGGCTAAAATGAAATTGAGTCATGATGTTGATCGACTTTTTTTTTTTAAGATTTTATTTTTAAGTAATCACTACACCCAACATGGGGCTTGAACCCACAACCCTGAGATCAAGCGTCACATGCTCCACCAACTGAGCCAGCCAGGTGCCCCTGTTGATCAACTTATAATAGAAGTCAGATCACTTCATTTCTCACATTCTTGTTGTTTCTGGTCTTGTTACTTATGAAATGAAGAGGTTTGACAAGATTATCTCTGAGCTCCATCTTATTTTGGATTTTTAATATTCTTTGAGTGACCAGGTGTTGAATAATTACATGTACCATTTCAGGACACTGGATATTACTTCTAGTAAAATGCAGGGTGGTGTTAAGATACATCATTGATTCATTCAGCGAATACTTAATTTACTGCCTGTTATGCCCCGCACAGGGCTAGGCTTCAGAGAGCAGATTGAAACAAGACCAGTGTTGTTACTGCTCTCACAGAGTTTGCAGTCTGCTGGGGAAGACAGGCATTAAACCAATAATTATACCGATAATTGACCAATTGCCCCCGTGATGCATACTACAGGGGAGAAGTCCCTAGATTGTGGTGGCACCTGAGCTGGAAGGGTTCAGGAGAACCTTCGCAGTTGGAACTAAACGATGAGTAGAGGTGAGCCCTGTGAAGAAGGTGGGCGGCAGACTGTGGTTCAAACAGAGGAAACGTAACTGTGTATAAGATCATGAGTTTAGAGAGAAGGAGCTTATTACGTCACAGAAATGGTACGAAAGCCAGTGTGCGCGAGGGCAGGGCTGCAGGAGGACCCGGGAGAGCTAAATCAGACCTTGTCACCCCCAGGTCGGAGCCCTCCAAGGGTTTTCCTTCACATCGCAGGGCTTCCAAACTTCCCGCCACGCCCCCAAAGCCTCACTTGGCCCCGCCCAGCTGGTCTCTGCGCCCCCACCCCTCTCTCCGATCTTGGCACCCGCCAGGCTCTAGCCACACCAGGTTGCTTTCTCTCGTCCCACCACAGCCAGCTTGTCCCACCTGGGTCTTGGCACTTGGCCTCCTTCTGCCTGGGACGCATAGTCCTGATGTCCCGTGGCTGCACCTTCCTGTCATGCGGGCTCTGCCCACTCGCAGACCCCCATTTGTGACTTTTTCCCCCCATCTTATCTTATTTTCTTCATGGCATGCATCGCAATCTAAAAACCAGGTCGTTCATTTATTCCCTTACCTGTCTGTTGGCTCTCTTTTCCCCCTAGAGTCAGAGCCCTGTGAAGGCAGGGTTTCGCCTGCCATATTCACCCCCATCCCCTTGGCACATAGTGGGTGCTCTATTATGATTTATTGAAGGAATGAATGACTAGGCATTTTTCATCTTACTCTGTCAAGCAGCGGGATGCCATTAGAGCTTTCTAAGTAGAGGAGGAACATGATTTATTTTGAAAAGATTCCCACTTTCTTCAACAAATAAATGGCACGGGAGAAGAAGAAGACAGAGAACCGGAATAGATTAAAAGAGATTTAAGAGGCCTGTTAACCAAGTGGCCAGTGAGGCCCTTGTTGAATCCTGATAGAAACAAAGTGGCCATAAAAGGACATCTTTGAGACAAATTGCTTTCCTAGAAGAGATGCCTAGGGGAAGATTGACAGGTGAAATAATTTGATGTCTGAGATTTCATTTAAAATACTTCAAAAAAAGAAAAAATAAATACGCACATGTGTGGGAGGAATGAGTGAATCAGGAACTGGAGCCTGTTGAAAATTGCGGGAGCTGAGGGATGAGTATATGGGTGTTCGTGTGCTGTTCTTCTGTGTGTTGAAATTTTCCCTTGTGAGTCGTTTGGTTATAAAAAGTTTTAAAAATGTATGCTGCCTCCCAGGCGGGGGTGGGGGGGCAGGGCGGAGGAGGAAGAGTGAATTCCAAGGCTAGAGGCCTGTCGCCAGGGTTCAGATGAGAGGTGGTGGCGTGTGGATGAGGGTTGTGGGTTCCAGACCTAGTTAGAAGGTGGGAGCAAGAGGCTTGCTCACGTGTTATCTCATTTGAGACACACGGCAGCCCTGCAAGGTGGCTCAGGTAGGTCATGGGATGAGCTTCCTATTGTAGAGAAGGAAGCTGACCCGTAAAGCTAAGGAACCTGTAAGAATTCACTCAGCTGGTAAGTATGAGCTGGAACTTGAACTCAGATCCTCTGACTTCCAGGTTTGCGGTCTTTGTACTATGCCACGTTGAACAGCACTTTCTTCTTTTCCTTTCTTCACTTATTCACTTGATGGTATCTCATCAGCCCCTGTTCCGTACAATTTTGGGCTAGGTTTGGGGGCTGCAGTGGGAAGTGGCCTCACGTATGGTCTCTGCTCTCCCGAAGGTGACTCGTGCATTCCGTGACTCACTGCTGCACAGTTGGACTCACCAGTGCATCACACTCCTCTCCACCGCACGCACCACTCACTACTGCATTGCCTGTGAGAGAAGTTGCTTCTTAGCCCCTGTGGAGCAGGTTTCGTAACTGCTTTTGTCCTCAAGTACATTTTTTTCTTTCATTCAACTTTTAATTACAAATGTTTCAAATACACACATCAAAGGAAGAAAATAATACCATGAGAACCCATAGGCACATTACCTAAATGTAACAGTTGTTGGCATTTTCCATATTTGTTTCATTAATTTCCCTTTGCTGATGTATGCAAGGTAAATTACAGTCTTTGTGACTTACGTCACTAGATGTTTTAGTATGCGTTCCTAAAATAATAAGAGCATTTCCCTGGATAACCAGCCTACTACTATCACACATAACAAAATCAATAATAATCCCCTATTATCAATTTATGGCCATTCCATATCAGAGCTCTCCAATATTCCCAAAGCTGTCCTTTATAGCTAGGCTTACTCAGATGGGCCTAAAGAAAGACAAGCATTACATTTGAATATGTCTCATTAGTCTGTTTTTTTTTTTTTTTTAGGATTTTATTTTATCTAGAGAGAGAGTGAGCACAAGAGCAGGGAGGGGCAGCGGGGGAGGGAGGAAGACTTTGAAGCAGATTCTGCGCTGAGTGCAGAGTCCGACAGGGCTTGCTCTCAGGACCCTGAGATCATGAACTGAGTGGAATCCAAAAGTCAGACACTCAACTGACTGTGCCACCCACGTGCCCGTCTTTATCTGTTTTAATCTTGAGCTCCCCCATTCCATTCATCAGCTTATTTAAGAATCACTGCCCATTGTCCTGTAGAATGCTCCATCTTTTGCATTTGACTGTTTCTTCATAATGTAGTTTGGCTTGTTAATTCCATTTCTGTATTTCTTGAAAACTGGCAATCTTGAAAATATCCAGATTAAACATTTTTTTTCTTTAAAAAACATGTACAATTTTATTTTTAAATTAATTTTGGAACTAGGTACAAATGGTTAAAAAAAAGAACTTGTAAAAACAGGGAAAAGGGAAATTTCCTTCCCATCCTGGCCTCAAGCCCCATACTTCCCTCCCTAGAGACAATCACTGTTCACGAGTTTTTTTATCTCCTTGCAGAGAGATAATCAAATGTACAAACATATGTATATGTACAATCACCCCCTGATTTTATATACCTCCTTGATTTTTTAAATACCAGCTTTATTGACCTGTGATTCACATACCATAAAATTGACCCCTTTAAAATGTACAATTCAGCAATTTTTAGTATATTCAGAAAGTTGTACAACCATCACCACTGTCCAACTACGGAATATCTTGATTGCCCTCATATCCTTTAGCAGTCACACCCCAGCTCCCCCAGCACCCCCACTCCCTTGATCTCTGGTAACCACTAATCTACTGTCTGTCTCTATGGATTTGCCTATTCTGGACATTGCACGTAAATGGAATCATACAATATGTGATCTTTTGTTACTGGCTTCTTTCACTTAGCGTAACATTTTCAAGGTTCCTCCATGTTGTAGCATGGATCAGTACTTTATTCTTCTATGGCTGAATAATATTGTTGTTTTGTCCATTCATAAGTTAATGGATATCCAGATTGTTTCTCTTTTTTGGCTATTTATGAATAATACCGCTATGAATGTTTGTGTACAAGTCTGTATGTGGACATCTGCTTACAATTCTCTTGAGTCTGTACTGAGGAGTGGAATTGCAAGTAAAGGGGCTCAAAACGAGTCTCCCTAAGTGTGCCACTTTAGCATGTGGGTTATTTTGAGCAGAAAGCAATCAAGATCCAATGGGCTCAAGAGAAACATTTGCCCACGCCTTAACTACCTAGAAGAATGTAAGTTGGGGAGTCCTTCCCAGAATGAGAGTTTTTATCAGAGATAAGTTTTTTCTGGGTGACCCATCTATGTGGCAGAGCAAACATCTAATTACCAAACATCTGCTCTTATTGTCCTGTGAATTCTCCCACTCTCCTATCTCATTCCCCAGCGCAGGGTGGCATATATACCTCATTTTACCTTCCTGTCTCGGAACACCCCTGTATGTGGTATTCCTGTATGTTCGAAATTAAATTTCATTTTGTCCTGTTAATTTGTCTCGTGTCAATTTAATTCTTAGACCAGTCAGATGAACCTTTGAAGGTATGGGTAAATTTCTCCTCCCCGAACTAGGTCATATGGTAACTCTGTTTAATATTTTGGGGTCTATCAAACTGTTTTCCAAAGTTTGGAAATGGCTGCACCATTTTACATTCCCTTTAACCACGTATGAGGTTCCAATTTCTCTACATCTTCTGTCAATACTTCTTATTGTTTGACTTTTTGATTCTAGCCCACTTAATGGGTGTGAAGTTCTATCTCAGTATGGTTTTGATTTGCATGTCCATGATGGCTGATGACGTTGAGCATCTTTTCACGTGCTTATTGCCCATTTATGTATCTTCTTTGGAGAACATTTGTTCAAATCCTTTGCTCATTTTTTATTTGGGATGTTAATGTTTTATTATAGAGTAGGTTAAACCTTATTTAGGATACTTCCTGAATGAAGTTGTATATGTCGTACTTACAACATCAGGAGGCAAGTGATGTCTGGTCATTGCTGTACTGGCTGCTACTGTTAAGGAGATGACAGCCAGATCAGGTCTGTCATGTTTCCCCCTTGTGAACAGCGAGCAAGCTATGGGATGAAACTTCAGCCTTATGCAGCTGCCCCCTTTCCCACCAACCTTTCAATTAATGCTTAGCATCCATTGATGATCTTTGCCTCAATCAGTTATTAAATTAAGTGCTGCCAAGTACTGTTTTAGTTTGTTTTGTTGCTTGCTTTTTTGTTTCTTTATTCCTTCTACATTTATTAGCTGGCGTACTTCTGTAAGGAGAAGCTTTCCCTCCTCAACTGGGGCTTTTGGGTGATACTGACATATGGCTCATTCTGGAAAGGCAGATGGAGACTTAATTCTTTCTCTATAATTTCTAATGTTCAAATGAAGGGATTGGTGTTCAAGTTAAGTATCCAAATTAAGGGAGTTTCTGGGGTTCCAGTTGGTAAACTTCTGATATCTAGCTCCCAAGTGTCAAAGTGTCATGCTTCTCCCCAGTGACTGAGAATTTGTACAAGCCCTTCCCCACTCTTCCCTAACTGGCTCCTGTTCTGGAATACTGAGGGACATTTCTACCCCGTCTTTGATAGACACACTAGAAGTGAACATTTAAAGACTCCAGCCATTTTTAAATGTTGGAAGGTAACTTAGGTAGAAATTTCCTACAGAAGAGATGGGTAACTGATTCAAAGTCTCTCATTAGATATTAACTGGATTAAATTGAAAACACTGACACATCTCTTAACTATTACCCCTAGGTTGTCCCTTGTTTTTATAGGCTAAGACTTTTGTTTTTATTTCTAATTCAAGCCAGAGCCATTTCCCTGGCTCTGTGGGGTTAATGGAAAAAATGTGCAGTTTGGACCCAAGAGTTTTGTTCTGGCACTTCTTCTAGTGTATGATCTTAGGCAAGACCTATAAACTGAAACTCATTTTTTCTCAAGTGGAGAATGAAGATGATATTAATGCCTGCTTTACCAGATCCAATCAAATAACTGGAATAAAGATGCTTCATAAACTTTACAGTACCATGAAAGTGGGTCAGGCCCTCGGTCCCTTAGTTGTCCTAGGCTTGAAATCAGTCAGCCTCCTCCTTGATTGTATTATGGACTTGGCTGTTTCCTGGGCTTCTTTCTCAAGTTTTTCTTTCCTTAGGCCCTTTTAGTTTTTTCACTTGTTCTAGCTACCCAGGCTTTATCCATGAAGCCGTCACGTGAAGCTTTGGCTCACAGTTCTTCTGAACTAGCCAGCCAAATATAACAGAAAGAGCAAAGTAACCTTTTTGGGGGGCACCAGCAAATGTAGGTTCAAATCTTGCTTCCATCGCTTGCTGGCTATGCGACATCAAGCTAAATTAAGTCTCATTTCGTTGTCTTTTTTATATATGTGAAAAGAAGGATGCTTGTATGACATTTTAAAAAATGCGGACAGCTTTAGTAAAGAACCTTAGACACAGCACTCAGTAAATGTTTGTTGCCTTTCTGTGCTTTACCCCAAATGATTTTACCTTAAATTCCGGCTTCCTCCCACCCATGGAGGTCGCTTTTGCAACTGCAGGCAATTTCATTGTCTTCTCAGTATAGCTATTTGCATTTGTAAAACGACCCCATTTGTTTCTTATTTGTGCCTACCTCCAGTATTCTTAACCACATCTGTTTTGGAGAAGGTTTCCCCCACTGGTGCAGGCTGCTTTCTGCCCTGGGGACTGCTACTAGACTCATTAAAGCCTAAGAAGATGGTCCTTTCAACTTCTTAAGTGTGCATTTGAATATAAAGGATCTAACATGTAATTTATTGAGTGTCTGCATTTTGACTGTCTCCAGTGATTCCTGCTGTCTTTACAGATGGCTGTGAAACAGAAGTGCTTTTTAAAATGGGGAACACTCCCCATTATGAGTTAGTTGCTCTGTCCACCCTCCTCATAATGTCAGCTGAGTTGAAACAGTTTACATAAGTAGCTCCAGCTGTTAGCCATGTGGTGCTGGGCATTTTCACCCTGGGGTGTTTTGTGGTGTAAGTGACGTGTTCTGCCCTGTGCAACTGGGTGAAGAGCCTGTTGTTTGGTGAGGTCTTTGGAGTGAGAGAATAGATATGTTCGTTCTTTCACTCATTCATTTTTTTTAAAGTAAGCTCTACACCTAACGTGGGGCTCGAGCTCACAACCCTGAGATCAAGAGTCGCATGTTCCACTGACTGAGCCAGTCAGGCGCCCCTAGATATGTTCTTTTGGGGGGCATTAAGTTGTGCTAGTAACACACTGAAGTGAAGTTTAATTTTGCTAAAGGAGCTTCTTTTTCCCAGTGTAAACTGTAAGTAAGATTTCAGGGCAATATTTACATTGGTCAATGGACTGGAAGTAGCTGTTTTCAATAAAGAAGTGGTTTAGACAGTAATATAATAATAATAATAATAATAATAATAATATTATTATTATTATTATTATTCTCTCCATAATTCAGACAGGCTTTCTCAGGAATACATTCAATCCGTAAGAGTTTGTTGTGTAATCTACAGCAAAGAATGTGGGGGTGCCTTTGGGAGTCAGGGCACCTGAGTCAGGGTCCAAGGTACTAATTGTCAGCTGTTGTTAAAATATAAACTGAGGCATATTAAAAGCTTTTAAGAGCTTATTCAAACAAAAATCAATTCTAATTGGGCAGTATCGAAACTAGCAGATAGAAATGAGCTCTGAGGAGCTGTACAAAATGAAAGACTTTCATAGCCAGAAGCGAAGAGGAACAAGGAAGTCATACTAGGTGAAAAATGGGATTGGTTACTGCAAGGTCCCTTTCCTTTAGAGGATGGGAAGGGTCTGTCCGAGAGATTTTCTAACTAGTGCTAGTCAGGCGATTCCTGATTGGTTTCAGATTCCATTTTTGGGAGAGCCAAAACTGTAATTAAGTTAAATCTTGGTTCATAAGAGACTCTTAACTATAGGAAACAAACTGAGGGTTGCTAGAGGGGAGGGGGTGGGGCGATGGGGTAACTGGGCGATGCACATTAAGGAGGGCACATGATGTAATGAGCACTGGGTATCATATAAGACTGATGAATCACTGAACTCTACCTCTGAAACAAACGAACAAACGAAAGCTAAGTCTTGGTTTGCTGATGTGGAGCTTAGCATAAGCAACTCCATTTGGGCATGTTATCTTGTGGGGTTCTGTTTGGTTTTTAACAATTCTCCCCTTTTGATCAGGCTCTCAGGCTGAGAGATGTGATAAAAATGTATGGCATTAGTGCTTCTCCCAGTTCTGGAGTTCTTGCATTTTTCTCTTTCTCATCGTCTGTGTGGTATTCACAGGTCATTACGTCTTTTTGCTGAATCTTTCTGGAGGGTTTGCAGGTCATGACCTTAGGTAGGTTTACATTCTTTAAATCAGCTATTCCCTTTGTTTCTTTTCTGATGAGTTAGTCTTAAGATCATTTGCTTGGTGGTTAGTGGCTGCAAACATGCATTTAAAGCTTTATAGAGAATCCAGTGTTGCAGGGAGACTGCCATGATTATTACAAGCAGGATAGTTCCCAATGTCTAGAGTACACTTTGGAGCATGGCATCCAAGAACCAAACCAATCAGAATCAAATAATTCTAAGAAAGACCCCACTGAAGGGGCCACTTCCTTAAGCCAAGTGCTGCAAGTGATGCTGGCCATAGCACACACACCTCCTTGCTCAGCTAAAAGGTGATCAAGGGCTACCCTATTATCAAGAACAATGTTGGACAGGGAGTCTAAGGATTTTTTGTTGGGTAGGTACTACTTTAACGGTAGATTCTGATATAGGCACCACACTTTGGAAGCATTGTCTTTCCATGCATTCAGAGAGAAAACACAAGTAGTGAAAAGGGAAAAGGAATAAAAACTTCATATGGAAGTAAAGATCTGTTGTTGGGGTTTTTTTTAGGTAGGCTCCACACCCAGCGTGGAGCGCATTATGGGGCTTGAATTCATGACCCTGAGATTGAGACCTGAACTGAAATCAGGAGTCGGACATTTAACCAGCTAAGCCACTGAGGTGCCCCAGGAGGTGAAGTTCTTGATCCATGACCTTGGGAGGGCTGTCCACCTCAAGATGACATCCGCTTCTGGGGAGGAGCCTCCCTAGTTGATATTAATTTCATATCTCCAGCTGGTGTGCAGTTCCAAGGGTCTGGAGGAACCCATTTTAATTGGGAGATAGGGACCCATGGTTCAAGTCCCTGAAGTTTAACTGCTCTCTGGGCGGTAAGGAGGACCTGGGATAGTCCCTTACAAGGAGGTTCAAAGGCAGTCTTTGTTCTTAGTGAGTCCAAATCAGAAGGGGGAGAGAAAATTGGAAATGTTAGTCTGGAGTGTAGCCAGACATTTGAGGCAACATAAAGAATTGAGGATCCAGTCCAGTTTACAGTGATATAACAAAACCCCAGATACAATGAACAGGAGCAGAATTTGACATCCACAAGGTTGTGTTACGAGTTTCTACTGAAACAATCACCCTTATTTCTATCAAAGATAATCATGCAAACCTATCTGTTTGCAAAATAAGTTGAAAAATTAAATTTGACCAGATTATTTGCATTAAGTGCAGCAAAAATAATGATTGACTGTATAGGTTCTTTTAAAATCTGCTTTGCTGGAACTTTTTGTTGTTCTTGCTGTTTTAAGATTTATTTATTTATTTGAGAGAGAAAGCATGCATGAGTGAGTGGGGGGAGGGGCAGAGGGAGAGGGAGAGAGAATCTCAAGCAGACTCTACACTGAGCACAGAGCCCAACATGGGGCTCCATCTCACGACCCTGAAATCATGACCTGAGCCTAAACCAAGAGTCAGACACTTAACTGACTGAGCCACCCAGGTGCCCCTGCTGGAACTTGTCATAAGGAATCTTAGGTTGGACTTTTAAAAGCCTCTCCAGACTAAGAAGCCAAGCTAAGGTCAAACCATCAGACTTAGGCTGAAATACCTATAGATTTGGGTGAATTTCTCTCTTCATGAGGTCCCCAGGACATCCTGAGGTTCCCGGGGCTGCCAGGAAGTGACTGCCTTAATAACCTGGTTGGGGTGCCAGGAGCCCTAGAAGCACGGTACCAGGCTGCTTTCTCCAAGGGGATCTTATTGGCTCTGTAAAGTCAACTTTAGTGTCTGAAAGCTGTCTGGTCCTATCTGATTCTGTGCACATTTTCTTAAGCATTTTATTTTTTAAAGTAGGCTCCATGCCCAATATGGGGCTTGAACTCACAATCCTGAGATCAAGAGTCACACACTCTATGGACTGAGCCAGCCAGGCGCCCCTGTGCACGTTCTCAAATCTGACATTCCAGTCAAAGCCTTAGTAATACAACCAATACTTCCAATTATGTCCAAAGAGAACAGATTCTTATTGAACTTATGCGAGTAACTATATAGTATGAAAATAATAATACTCAGTAAGTTTCTACGTTCTGGAGGGATCAGGTAGGGAGAATAAGGCATGTTTACATTATGTTTACAAAGGTAGACTTTACAAAATGAAAAAGTAAAAATGCTTTCCCTAAAGCTGGAAAAAAACAAAACATTAAGGAACCAGCAATGTCTCAAAGAAAAATTTGTAAAAATCAAAAACGAAAACAAATAATCCTCATCATTTCATTCAATCCCATGTTATGAATTCTTGTTCTGCTTTAATCCAGATTCTCTAATTGGTTCTGGAAATTTGTAGCCAGTTTGATTGCATAATCTTAAAGTTATCAGAAAGATAAGCAGAAATAAAGTTAAAAAGTTATCAGAAAATTCTAGAGTACTTGTCAGAGTCCTTCCTGTGAATCTTACTGAAGGTGAGTACTTTTGCAAAAGCGTCAGATTAAAATAACAGTCTGTACGTGACAAAAGATGTAAAAGGACCATGACTAAAGATCTGATGAGAGTTAATCATAATGGAACTGACAAGAAAGTTTGATTATTTCCATGGCATACAACATTTTAAGGTAACAAATGGAATTCTGACGGATAACATTATACCAGGACATGTCAGATTTTGGGGAATTTCATACAATTTCTAGAGCACTTATATTAATAACATGCATCCATACAATATAACCTAAGAAGGTTTAACATCACTTATTTGACAATGAACCCCGTGTAATTTAAAATCTTTCTTTTACAAGGTGAGAGACAAATCCTTTGAGATTTAATGGAGACCCTCTGGGAAATCTTAAAATTACTTTGGGGTCAAGAAAACTCCGTTTAGAATTTGATTTTTAGAAGATGTCGAAAGGCTTGCACATTTGATTAAATAGGATCACAGATGATTATGATTTAATACTTAATTATCTATGTAGTCAAACTAACAATAGACAATGTTAAGGACAAATACGGAAAGTTACATAGTTGTGAACAAAACTTCACTTTCTTACTATTGAGAAGACTGGGTTTTCTTAAGTAATCGAAGTCCTGAGGAAGACAACATGAAGCACTATGAGTTATTTTGGCAAGACAAAAATCTTTGCTTTCCAGGTAGATTACTTAAAAGGTAAAGAAAAACCTTTCATAATCTCTTATCAAAAGCAGAACAATAGTCCAAGAAAACTTTGTCTTTCTAGCAGATAAAAGAAAATTAAGCCTCAGTTTTTGTTCTCCATAAGTACACTACATTGATATTGTGGCATGTTTTAAAAACCCTTATTATTTCTAGTGGTCTTAATTACACGTATTAATCAGAATTCTTAGGGATGCCTGGGTGGCACAGCGGTTAAGCGTCTGCCTTCGGCTCACGGCATGATCCCAGCGTTATGGGATGGAGCCCACATCAAGCTCCTCTGCTAGGAGCCTGCTTCTTCCTCTCCCACTCCCCCTGCTTGTGTTCCCTCTCTCGCTGGCTGTCTCTCTCTCTCTCTGTCAAATAAATAAATAAATAAATCTTTAAAAAAAAAAAAAAAGAATTCTTAATTATTAGAATCCCTAATTCCTATTGAAAACTAAGAATTAAGCAACTGTGGATGGACAAATTTATAAATACATTTTATAATTCCCAGAAGTATATTCTTCCTAATAGTAAATGTTCCTTTATTTATGTATTTGTTTGTTTGTTTGTGAGAGAGAGACAGCATGAGAAGGTGAGCATAAGCAGGGGAGAAGAGAAGCTGGCTCCCCACTGAGCAGGAAGCCCAATACAGGGCTGGATCCCAGGACCTCAGGATTATGACCTGAGCCGAAGGCAGATGCTTAATTAACCAACTAAGCCACCCAGGTGCCCCATAAATTTTCCAGTGTGGCACAGAACATATTTACTGAGAGACCCAAATATCTTGAGTTCCTCTGTAAAAGAAAGCCACAGGTTCAGTAATTAATATTTCAGTGTTTTCTTTTATTTGGAAGTGATCTAGCTAGTCAATGAATATCCATTATTGCAAAAATGAATAAATAAAATCTTTAAAAAATAAATAAATAAATTCAATTAATTAGCATATAATATATTATTTGCTTCGGGGATACAGGTCTGTGATTCATCAGTCTTATATAATACCCAGTGGTCATTACATCATGTGCCCTCTTTAATGTCCATCACCCAGTTACCCCATCCTCCCACCCTTCTCCCCTCCAGCAACCCTCAGTTTATTTCCTATGATTAAGAGTCTCTTATGGTTTGTCTCCCTGATTTTGTATTGTTTTATTTTTCCCTCTCTTCCCCTGTGATCCTGTTTTGTTTCTTAAATTTCACATATGAGTGAGATCATATGATAATTGTCTTTCTCTGACTTATTTCACTTAGCATCATACTCTACAGTTCCATCCCTGCCATTGCAAATGGCAAGATTTCAATTTTTATGATGGCTGAGTAGTATTCCATTGTGTATATATATATATATATCTCACATCTTCTTTATCCATTCATCTGTCAATGGACATCTGGGCTCTTTCCATAGTTTGGCTACTGTGGACATTGCTGCTATAAACATTGGGGTGCAGGTGCCCCTTCGGATCACTACATTTGTATTTTTGGGGTAAATCCCTAGTGGTGCAATTGCTGGGTCATAGGGTAGCTCTATTTTCAACTTTTTGGGGAACCTCCGTACTGTTTTCCAGAGTGGCTGCACCAGCTTGTATCCCTACCAACAGTATAAGAGGGATCCCCTCTCTCCCCATACCCCCCAACATTTATTGTTTCCTGACTTGTTAATTTTAGCCATTCTGACAGGTGTGAGGTGGTATCTCATTGTGGTTTGGATTTGTATTTCCCTGATGCCGAGTGATGTTGAACATTTTTTCATGTGTCTGTTGGCCATTTGGATGTCTTCTTTGGGGAAATGTCTGTTCATGTCTTCTGCCCATTTCTTGACTGGATTATTTGTTCTTTGGGTGTTGAGTTTGATAAGTTCTTTATAGATTTTGGATACTAGCCCTTTATCTGATATGTCATTTGCAAATATCTTCTCCCATTCTGTTGGCTGTTTTTTTTTTTTTTTTTTGGTTTTGTTGACTGTTTCTTTCGCTGTGCAAAAGCTTTTTATCTTGATGAAATCCCAATAGTTCATTTTTGCCTTTGTTTCCCTTGCCTTTGGAGATGTCTAGCAAGAAGTTTCTGCAACCAAGGTCACAGAGGTTGCTGCCTGTGTTCTCTTCTAGGACTTTGATGGATTCCTGTCTCACATTTAGGTCTTGCATCCATTTTGAGTCTGTTTTTGTGTATGGTGTAAGGAAACGGTCCGGTTTCATTCTTCTGCATGTGACTGTCCAATTTTCCCAGCACCATTTGTTGAAGAGACTGTTTTTTTTTCCATTGGATCTTCTTTCCTGCTTTGTCGAAGATTAGTTGGCCATAGAGTTGGGGGTCCATTTCTGGGTGCTGTATTCTGTTCCCTTCATCTATGTGTCTGTTTTTGTGCCAGTACCATATTGTCTTGATGATTACAGCTTTGTAACAGAGCTTGAAGTCTGGGACTGTGATGCCACCAGGTTTGGTTTCCTTTTTCTATATTCCTTTGGCTACTCGGGGTCTTTTCTGGTGCCATACAAATTTTAGGATTATTTGTTCCAGCTCTGTGAAAAATGTTGATGATATTTTCATAGGGATTGTGTTGAATGTATAGATGGTTCTAGGTAGCATAGATATTTTCACAATATTTGTTCTTTCAATCCATGAACATGGAACATTTTCCCATTTCTTTGTGTCTTCCACAATTTCTTTCATGAGTGTTCTACAGTTTTCTCAGTATAGATCCTTTGCCTCTTTGGTTAGGTTTATTCCTAGGTATCTTATGGTTTTGGGTGCAACTGTAAATGGGCTCAACCCCTTAATTTCTCTTTCTTCTGTCTCATTGTTAGTGTATAGAAATGCAACTGATTTCTGTGCATTGATTTTATATCCTGCCACATTGCTGAATTCCTGTGTGGGTTCTAGGAATTTTGGGGTGGAATCTTTTGGTTTCTCCACATAGAGTATCGTGTCATCTGTGAAGAGTGAGAGTTTGACTTCTTCTTTGCTGATTCAGATATTTTTGATTTATTTTTGTTGCTTGATTGCTGAGGCTAAGACTTCTAGTACTTTTTTTTTTTTTTAAGATTTTATTTTTATTTCTTTGACAGAGACAGCCAGTGAGAGAGGGAACACAAGCAAGGGGAGTGGGAGAGGAAGAAGCAGGCTCCTAGCAGAGGAGCCTGATGTGGGACTTGATCCCAGAACGCCGGGATCATGCCCTGAGCCGAAGGCAGACGCTTAACGACTGCGCCACCCAGGAGCCCCAAGACTTCTAGTACTATATTGAACAACAGTGGTGATAGTGGGCATCCCTGTCATGTACCTGACCTTAGGGGAAAAGCTCTCAGTTTTTTGCCATTGAGAATGATATTTGCTGTGAGCTTTTCATAGATGACTTTTATGATATTGAGGTATGTTCTCTTTATCCCTACATTGTGAAAAGTTTTAATCTTATTGAGGTATGTTCTCTTTATCCCTACATTGTGAAAAGTTTCAATCTAGAAAGGATACTGTACTTTGTCAAATACTTTTTCTGCATCTGTTAAGAAGATCATATGTTTCTTGTCCTTTCTTTTATTTATAAAGTATATCACATTGATTGATCTGCAGGGTGTTGAACCACCCTGGCAGCCCAGGAATAAATCCCAGTTGGTCATGGTGAATAATCCTTTTAATGTACTGTTGCACTGTACTGGCTAGTATCTTGGTGAGAATTTTGGCATCCATGTTCATCAGGGATATTGGTCTGTAATTCTCCTCTTTGGTGAGGTCTTTGTCTGGTTTTGGATTCAAGGTAATGTGGGCCTCATAGCAAGAGTTTGGAAGTTTTCCTTCCATTTCTATTTTTTGAAATAGCTTCAGAAGAATAGGTATTCATTCTTCTTTAAATGTTTGGTAGAATTCCCCTGGGAAGACAACCAGCCCTGGATTCTTGTTTTTTGGAAGATTTTGGATTACTGCTTCGATTTCCTAACTGGTGATGGGTCTATTCGGGTTTTCTGTTTCTTGTTGTTTCAGTTGATACGTCTCTAGGAATGCATCCATTTCTTCCAGATTGCCTAATTTGTTGGCATATAGTTGCTCATAATATGTTCTTATTGGTATTTCTTCAGTTTGGTTGTGATCTCTGCTCTTTCATTCATGATTTTATTCATTTGGGTCCTTTCTCTTTTCTTTTTGATAAGTCTGGCTAGGGTTTTATTGATCTTATTAATTCTTTCAAAGAACAGGCTCCTAGTTTCGTTGATCTGCTCTACTGTTCTTTTGGTTTCTAGTTCATTGATTTCTGTTGTAATCTTTATGAATTCTCTTCTCTTGCTGGGTTTCATGCTTTATTTGCTGTTCTTTCTCCAGCTCCTTTAGGTGTAAGGTTAGGTTTTGTATTTTAGACCTTTCTTGTTTCTTGAGATAGGTTTATAGTGCTATATACTTCCCTTTTAGGTCTGCCTTTGCTGCATCCCAAAGGTTTTGAACAGTTGTGTTTCCATTTTTATTTGTTTCCATGATTTTTAAAAATTCTTCTTAGTCGGGGCGCCTGGGTGGCACAGCAGTTAAGCGTCTGCCTTCGGCTCAGGGCATGATCCCAGCGTTATGGGATCGAGCCCCACATCAGGCTCCTCCGCTATGAGCCTGCTTCTTCATCTCCCACTCCCCCTGCTGTGTTCCCTCTCTTGCTGGCTGTCTCTATCTCTGTTGAATAAATAAATAAAATCTGTAAAAAAAAATATTCTTCTTAGTTTCCTGGTTGATCTGTTCATTCTTTAGTAGGATGCTCTTTAGCCACCACGTATTTGAGCTCTTTCCAAATTTCCTCTTGTTATTGAGTTCAAGTTTCAAAGCATTGTGGTCTGAAAATATGCAGGGAATGATCCCAGTCTTTTGGTACTAGTTGAGACCTGATTTGTGACCCAGCGTGTGGTCTATTCTGGAGAATGTTCCATGTGCACTCAAGAAGAATGTGTATTCTATTGCTTTAGGATGGAAACTCTGAATGTATCTGTGAAGTCCATCCAGTTCAGTGTGTCATTCAAAGCCCTTGTTTCCTTGTTGATCTTCTGCTTAGATGATCTGTCCATTGCAGTGAGATGGTGTTGAAGTCCTCTACTATTATTGTATTATTATTGATGTGTTTCTTTAATTTTGTTATTAATTGGTGTATATAATTGGCTGCTCCCATGATAGGTGCATAAATATTTACAATTATTAGATCTTCTTTTTGGATATACACTTTAATTATGATATAGTGTCCTTCCTCATCTCTTATTACAGTCTTTGGCTTAAAATCTAACTTGTCTGATTAGGCTTGCAAGCCCTGCTTTCTTTTGATGTCCCTTAGCCTGATAAATGGTTTTCCACCCTATCACTTTCAATCTGGAGTTGTCTTTGGGTCTAAAATGAGTCTCTTCAGATAGCATATCAATGGCTTTTGTTTTTTTATCCAGTCTGATACCCTTTGTCTTTTGATTGGGGGCATTTAGCTCATTTACATTCAGAGTAACTATTGAAAGATATGAATTTAGTGCCATGTATTACCTGTAAAGTCACTGTTTCTGTATGTTGTTTCAGTTCCTTTCTGGTCTATGTTAGTTTTGGGTTCTGTTTTCCCTTAAAGGATCCCTTTTAGTATTTCTTACGGGGCTGGTTTAGTAATCACAAATTCTTTTAGTTTCCATTTGTCCTGGAAGCTTTTTATCTCTCCTATTTGGAATGACATCCTAGCTGGGTAAAGTATTCTTGGCTGCTTATTTTTCTCATTTATCTCATTTCTGAATATATCATGCCAGTCCTTTCTAGCCTGCTAGGTCTCTGTGAATAGGTCTGCTGCCAATCTAATATTTCTACCCTTGTAGGTTACAGACCTCTTGTTCCAAGCTGCTTTCAGGATTTTCTCTTTGTCTCTGAGGTTTACAAGTGTCACTATTATATATCGGGATCTTGATCTATTTTTATTGATTTTAAGGTAGGGTTCTCTGTGCCTCCTGGACTTGAATGCCTGTTTCCTTTCCCAGATTAGGGAAGTTCTCCACTACAATTTGTTCCAGTATACCTTCTGCCCCTCTTTCTCTTTCTTCTTCTTCTGGGATCCCAATTATTCTAATATTGTTTCACTTTATGGTATCACATATCTCTTGAATTCTCCCCTTGTGATCCAGTAGTTGTTTATCTTTCTTTTTCTCAGCTTCTTTATTCTTCATCATTTTGTCTTCTATATCACTAATTCTCTCTTCTGCCTCATTTATCCTAGCAGTTAGAACCTCCATTTTTTATTTTATCTCATTAGTAGCCTTTTCAATTTCAACTTGATTAGATTTTAGTTATTTTATTTCTCCAGAAAGGTATTCTCTAGTGTCCTCTATGCTTTTTTCAAGCCCAGCTAGTATCTTTATAATCGTTATTCTGAACTCCAGTTCTGACATCTTACTTATGTCTGTACTGATTAGGTCTCTGGCGGTCAGTACTGCCTCTTGTTCTCTTGTCATTCTTGCAGAAAGCGGCTGCTTTTCTGTTTGTAGAGTTGCAGCTATTCTTTTCTTATGTCTCTGGTTAAGTTTGCAGGTGTTCAGAATGGTTTGATACCTATCTAGCTGAATTCCTGGGACCAGAGGATACTAAGGTTTTCTTCTCCTCCAACCATCTTTTACCTAATCTCCCCAGGGCTCTATTACATGCTCCTGAGATCATGATCTGAGTGGAAATCCAGAGTCAGATGTTTAACCTACTGAGCCACCCAGGTGCCCCTGGAAACTATTTTTAAGTAGACATACCATCAAGCAGCATTATTTTTGAAAAGTTAATTTATAAATTTTTATCTTACTTGCATCTATTTAACTCTCTCTTTCTGAACAATTACATTTAGATTAGTCATGAAAACTTCATGAGACCTTAAACAGCTTTAGGGATATCTTATGGTATCTTTTTTACTGACAAACTCTGTAACAGAGATATCAGGAGCTTATTTGACTTTTAGTAAACGTATGTGGAATAAAAGTATTATATTTAATAGTGATAACGCCAAAGACAAGCTTGTTTTAATTAAACCAACAAACTTAAACTAGCTTTTATTTATCAAAGATTATTCTAGATCATGAACTTGAAAAACATTTGGGTTAGTTTCTGTGTTTCTGAGAGTACACTTGATTGATATAATTCGTGTTTGTCTTTAAGCCAATTAAATAGAGTTCTTTACAAATTTTTTGCATTATTGTCTGGAAATAGAAGAAAAATTAATTACACATTTATAATATACATACATAAACATGCAGACAAATGCAAACAGAGCTCTCCTAGCTTTTATTTTAGCGGTGAGACTCCTAGCTTTTATTTTAGCGGTGATAATGCAAAACTCACTAGTTTGTGAAAGAACAGTTGGATCCAAATTTTGTTTCTGGCAGATGGAAAGTTTACCTGGTCAGATGGCAGGTGGCTAAAGCTTTTTAGTAATATTTGTGGAAGAGACTTAAAATGTGTATTTGTCTTTGACAAGTAATTTTATGGAGGCTGTGGACCAGATTTGGGGCGAGTGAGCTTTTTTAACTGTTTATATTTTGAAAAAGCTTCCTCCTCCCCTGCCTTTTTTTCTTCAGTCTCAGGTGAATGTGGGCTGTGTTTTATTTACCTCCTGGGGTGTTTATATTTCAAAGACAGGCTAAAAGTTACATCTGCTAGGGACAGAGAAGGAATGCAAGTTTTCTTCTAGGAGTTTTAGGGTGTATTTGTCTATTATCAGAAGTCTAGGGACTTTGCTATTTAAATTTTTCCTCCTTGCTTTTCTTCAAAGCAAGACAGTTCTGTTTCCAAAGTTCTGATCTTTTACGTTATGTGCAGGCATTCTGAGATGCATAGGGAGTCTTGGGGGATGGTAATGATAGGTAGACTTTGGATTGTTTCTAGAGCCGTATTTCTGGTTTTACAAAGATTTGTAACATAAGGACAGTTGCTCTTAATTCCGTAAACGATTGGGATGTAGCTTTAATGATATCAAGTGGCTGAATCTCCCATCTAAATACATTATCTTCAGTTTGCTTCTTTATATTGGGGGAAGGTCTTCTACCAAAATGAAAATGAAAAGATTCTTGTGTTATGGATTTAGAGGTGCTGTGTCTTTGTATATTTTAGTAAATCCTTCCACAAAAGACTTCAGAATGTTTTTCTTTTCCTCTGGGTACATAGTTTCATTTTAGCTTAGGTGAGAAGGCCTAAAAACATATTCCTGTCATCTCTGAATGTCAGCTTCTAATTTGGCCAACTTTTGACCGTAGAGCAACTTTAAAAAGTCCTTTCAAATATCTTGTCAGGTTTCAGCCGGCAGAAACAATTTATATTCCCAGCAGTATTAAATAATCCCTTGGATGCAAGAGGCATCCCCCAAGGAGGGTGCAAAGAACACTACCTGCCCAAGATAACTCCTCTAGGCACTCCCAAAGATAACCAAAAGAAACAAAGACTTTGACAATTCTCCTGAGAGCTGGCAATAGTTGATAGGACCCTAGCCGCAAATGGAGGACAACACACATCTCTGTCTGACCAAATTTTGGGGGCGTCCCAACCTGACACAAAACCAGATAAATAAGAAGGCGGTAGCTACCCCCTAGAGAGAAAAGATCAACAGTCAATGGGTGCCCAAAAGTAAATTCGCAAGTCACAATTCAAAGACCTAATTGTTACAAATGGTTTTGCCTGCCAATCTGAATTTGGAAAGGAAAGGACAACATGAAATTTGACCTTCCTCTCTCAACCAGGCTCTGCAGATAGAGATCTGGGAGAGCTGACTTTGGCAAGAAGTCTCACCCTTTGCTGGCTTCTGCCAGTTTTCCCAGGATTCCATCTGCATGCTCTGGAGTGAGTAGGGTGTCCTGGCAGGTCATATCCTAGTCACCAGAAGCGGTAGAGCAGGAAAAATAATTTTCCCTCTACTTTTTATGGTGAGTGCTTGGCTGAGACTCCTTTTTTTCTAGGATATCTCATAAATGGATAAGCTTATCTAGGTTAAAAGTTCTCCACTGTGGCCACTGTATTTCAAGATTATCTTTGGTAGGATTAACCTGTTTGTTCAGCCTTAAAACAAAATTGTATTCACCCAGGGCCTCATGCTAGACCCAGTCCAGCTTAAGTTGGACCCAGATCTGGCAGATAGGTTTCTTAGGACTTCTTAAATCTATAGATTGCCCTCACCACCTTTTTTCTTGAAATATATTTGTTAAAGAAACTGGGTATTTGTCCTTCACAGTGTCCCATGTTCTGGATTTGGCTGATCGTGTCCCTATAGTATTACTGAACATGTTCTTCTGTCCCCTGTATTTCCTGTAAACTGGTGGTTGGATCTGGAGACTTTCTTGGATTCAGGTCATCAGTTCATATTTATGCTCTTTGTTTTAGTAATTGGTGTGGCGCTTCAGTGGGAAGGACCACCGCAACCCATAATGCTCTGATCCTTCATGAGGCTCACGAGTGGAACTCACACACCTTCAGGCACTATTTCTAGAACAGCCCTGGTATTCCGGCCTTATTCTGTCTGAACCGCCCCACCCCTTTTTCTGGAGGAAGTCAGGAAGGGAGGGGACTAACACACGCCAGGCAGTGTATAAGCTTTGAGCTACAGCAGTGACCAAAGTGGACACGGTCCCAGCTTTTGAAGGGACATACCACCTCATGGGGAAAGTAGCGAGAGCCAGCAGATGAGCAAATAAGGTCATCCCACATGGTGGTCCGCACTTGGAAGGAAACAAACAGGAAGCAGGGACAGAAATGGGGGGTCAGGGAGTGAGGGAAGGGAGAAGGAGGGGTGAGCAGGAGGGGCCTACACTGGATAGAAGGAGAAGGCTCTCTTAGAGGCCGTACTTCACTGAGCCCAGAGGGTGAGAGCAAGCCAGTCATGTGAATGCATGAAGCGGTGGGGGGAAGATGCTGCCGGTCATGGGGATGGAGAGAGTGTCAGGGACCTCAGAGGTGGGACACACAGGACATGGTTGAGAAAGGGGAAGGAATCAAGGCCAACTCCCCAGTTTCTTGTCTTAAGCAACTGGGAGAATGGCATGAATCTCTCAGTGGTCCCCACTCTGGTCCCCTTGGAGATTGTAGTACCCAAGTCCGCCCTCCTGGCCTCCTAAGTACTTTATAGGCCTTTCCCTTCGTGCTCCCTGTGCCTCCATCGACTTGCTCAACTTTAAGAAGATGGAGAAAAGGAACAAGACGATGAAAGCATCAGATTTGTACAGTGGGACTGGCACCCAAATGTCAGAGAATATTGTTCAAGTCAGCCATGCATTGGTATATCTCAAACAAGCAAACACTGACTCAGGAGAAGTTTAAAGCTAAGAGTCAAATGAAACTTCTGGATGTTCTGTCTGTGACATTTATCTCTGATGTCATCTTTCATTATCACCCACAGTTGAGTTGCATATGCCATAAAAAAGGCCTGAAAAATAATTTTCCAGTACTGATACTAATGAGGGTTATGTGGTCTGTGTCCAAGGCATTTGCTGTGCTTCTCAATACTTGTCTAAAAACTCGATTCCCAAAGCATTCCTTGTGATAAGACACACAGTCCTGTGCCCAGATTCTAAATACTAAAAGACACCGGGAGTGTTTTCAGAATTGTTGGGCTGACTTAAATTTCACTGGAAAACAGCTTTTTAAAACTAAATTTTCCGTATGTGGCCTCCGTGTGATCGCTTCCCACTAGCGGCTGGTAACTGCCAGCTTCTGGTGGCTTGGGAAAATGAGCTGTTTCCCACGCCCCCACACGTCAGCCCCACCGGGATGTCCGTGCAGGGAGATGTGTGGATGGGCTGGCGGGACGAGAGGGTGAGAAACGAGCTGGCCGAGCTCCCTCCCTGACTGCCTCCTCGGCCTGCCGGCACGCTCCAGAAAATCACTGCTGGGGCCAGGTGGTGCTGGGAATTATGCCCCTAAACAGTTAACAGCCCAGGAGACTGGTCAGAAGGGAGGGTTTCCACACAGAACTCCCAGAACTCCCAGAACTCCTGTGCCTTGTTCCTTTCCCTTCCCCGGGGCCCAGATCCACTCCACCCCTTTGAACCTTTCCTCTTCTTTGTGTCCACCCCACCCCCTCCTCTAGTAATGAGGTCTGAAGGGAGTGGGGGAGAAGGCTGTGTGGGAGGAGGGAGGGAAATAAGTGACTTGGAAAACCCACAGGCCTTCCAATCAACTCCTGAACAGGAAAGAGCCCCTTTTTTGCATTCATGTTCTCTGATCCACCGCCTCTTAGAAGTACAGACTAAGGGGCCGTTTGCAAAGTCTCTCCCATTTGATTAGGGCATCTTTTTTTAAAATTCACAGATTCTCGAAGTAAAAAGGGCACTGAAGTCATCAGCGGATTGTACACTAACAAGGAAGAGAGAGGGGGGTCAAAGCCCCATTCTTAGCATGGCTTTGCAGGAGACCCAGGTACCCCACCACCGAGTACCCTCAAACAATCAAGGGGCTTTTTGTCCCCTTCCCTTTTTCTCAAGCAGTGTGGGGGTTAGCTGGATAAGAATACCGATCTCTTTTTATAGGCACTTAGAACTGATTTCAAGAAGGCTGTACATGGTGATTAAGAGGGCCAACTTTGGAGTCCGGCTCCCTGGGTTCAAATCCCAGTGCTGACACTTAACTGGTAACTTTGGATGAATTTAACTTACCTCATTTTCTCCATCAGAAAAATGTGGATGATATTAGTATCTAGTCTTACGGAGTTCTTCTGAGGATTCAGTGTTGACAAGACGCCTGGGACATGGTAAACATTCAGTGTTAGCTATTATTCTGACACATTAAACTTTTGCAATTATTAATGATACTGTAATGCTCCATTCAAATTTACTTCTTTTTTTTTTAAGAGATGCACTTTCAATTTATTTTATTCACTTATTTATTATTACTTTAAGTAAGATCTATGCCCAAAGTGGGGCTTGAATTCATGACCCCGTGATCAAGAATTGCATGCTCTACTGACTGAGCCAGCCGGGTGCCCCCAAAGTGACTTCTTGACCCATTACTCATTTTGTCATCATCTGTGTGTGTGTCCGCCCTCCCCCCTATCCTTCTGGATTGTGGGTTCCTTGAAGGGAGAGACTGTGTTCTACCCATTTTGGGACCCACAGCCCAGCCCTGTATATAACGATTATGCAGTTTGTTGGGTGAAGTTTGTAAAGTGAAGGCTTTAATAATGGCTTAGGTTTGAGTGGCGTTTTGCAGAGTACGAAGCAGGTACACATGGGAAACCCAAGACTCGAAGTTCAAGACACGTGTCCAAGGTCCAGTGATGGGTATAAGCCAGAGTCAGGTCCTGTAATTCTTGCCCCGTGCTCCTTCCACCAGGCCATCTGCTCAGGAGAGGAGTGCTGAATTTTATAATTCAGTATCATGTCCTTCTCCAGTTCTGTTGTATTTGACAGACTGGGGGTACCTGTGACAGTGTTCTGTGTGCGGAAGCTCAGAGTTCCTGAGGAAGACTTTTCTTTTTTTTCCTTGCTCTCCTCTTAACTATGCTTTGTTTTGTACAGGTCACCACAAATGGCATTATTGCCATGAGTGAACCCCCAGCCAAAGAATCCTATCCGGGGTTCTTCCCACCGACCTTTGGAGTCGTCGCACCTTTTCTGGCGGACTTGGACACGACAGATGGCCTTGGGAAGGTTTATTATCGGGAAGACTTATCCCCCTCCGTCACTCAGCTGGCCGCAGAGTGTGTCCAGAGAGGGTTCCCAGAAGTGTCCTTCCAGCCCAGTAGCGCGGTGGTTGTCACTTGGGAATCCGTGGCCCCCTACCAGGGGCCCAGCAAGGACCCTGACCAGGAAGGCAAGGTAAGCACTGTCCCGGGTACAAGGACAAATAGTCAGCAGGTTGATTTTGTACACTTTGGTCTTCCTTGAAGGAAGGGAGACACTTGGGTAGGTCAAGAAGCCAGGCCTAACGTAACTTTTTGGGACATGCCCCTGTTTCGCCTTAGAAAAAAATAACTTTGCTCCACCATTGTTTAATTTTTATAGTATTACAGAAAGAGAGAAACTGGAAAGGTCCAAAAGCACTCCATTTAAACAGGGGATGTTCCAGGTTGGTAGTTCCCAAAGTGGATACCACAGAACACCATTCCTACAAGATAGTCCTTGAGAAAAAGGCCTCCCCTGGCCAAATAAGTTTGGGAAATGCAAAACTTTATCTCCCCCTTGGTGACTCACTCTGAAAAGTCCTGCAATAAAGAAACCTGCTTAATTTTTTAAAAAAATTCAGCAGTCCCCAAACCTTTTGGGCATACTCTATTTTTTTCCCTCCCAAATAAGATACGTTATGTCCCACTTTGGGAAAGCCTGTTATGAGCCTGCAGGACACAGTTTGCTTTTTGTATCTTTCTGAGTGTTCTACTTGAAAACCGCTTACAGCCTTACATTTCTCAAGTGTGTGTCCCTTCTACTTGAGCGATGAACGCCCAACTCCTTGTACAGAGCCCTTGCCCCCCACTTGGGCCTCATCTCCCCTTACCCTTCCTTCTCCGCACACCCTTTTCAGCAGCTGTATCACATTGTTCGCAATTCTCTGATCGTGACCCCCACCCCCCACCCCTGCCCCAGGATCTTGCATTTGCTGTCCTCTCTGCTTGCAGTGTCCTCTCCCTGACTCCCACTACTAATGTTGAACTGTATTTGGTCCTCTAGACTCGCATAGCCTCCTGTGCTCCCACCCCCCAGCTTCGGGCACTTCTTTCCATGGCTTCTGTCGTGCTCACACACGACTCCATGATAGAATCTATCCCCCATTTTGCAACGTTTTCTTCATACGTCAGCCTTCCCATCTAGACTGGAAATTCTTGAGCATGGGGACCATGTATTTATAGGAAAGGTACTAACACTGAAAGAGTACTTTCTCTGTGCCTGGCTCTGAATATCTCACATAGGTCTCCTACCATCTCTGTGAGGTACATGGTTTTCTCTCCATCTGGCAAATTCAGAAATCCAGGCTTAGAGAATTTAAATAACGTGCTCAAGGTCACACAACCCATGATGAGGAGAACAAAGATCTGGGTCCAGATCTGTTTTCTCCCAAAGCTCATGTTTGGCTTTTGTTTTTTTTTTTCTTGCTGTATGTTGCTTGGGCTCAATAAATGTATGACAAATGATGACTATGGTTCATATGTTTAATGGCCATGGAGACAAATTCAAAGGGTAAGAATTTGCTAAGGGGCATGAGATTTCGGCTACCATACAGAGGTACCCTCTATAATTTTTGGCTACCCTTCATGCAGAAGGTGATTCATTAATTAATTGGAAAATTTCATGTTGACAAAGCCTTAGAGATATTTAAGTGGAGCCATCCTGGAATACCTGGTTCTTGCTACAAAAATACTTCTTTTAGAGTAAGGTGAGAATACTGCCAGCTCTCGGCTTTCTCTGTATAGTCTGGGGAATAGAACAATTTACGATCTATCGATACGTTCCTGAGTAACTGAATCTCAACTCATCTTCACAGAGAAACACATTCCAGGCTGTTCTGGCTTCCTCTGATTCCAGCTCCTATGCCATTTTCCTCTATCCTGAAGACGGTCTGCAGTTCTATACGACATTCTCAAAGAAGGACGAGAACCAAGTTCCCGCTGTGGTCGCATTCAGTCAAGGTGTACAGGGATTACTCTGGAAGAGCGAAGGAGCTTATAATATATTTGCTAACGACAGAGAATCACTTGGAAATTTGGCCAAGTATGCCGTTTTCTTCTGCAGTAGAGTCTCCCCTTAATGATCATTTTGTTATTTTATTAAGGATGATATAATGGGCACTAGAGAACATTACCTAAAAATGCTCCTACAGATTTAAGTTTTGTATATAGTTGTTTATATTATGTAGTGCTTTTTTCCAAAGTAATACACTCTCAGAATGAACAGGCATCCTCTTTTTTACATATCACGCTCATTTGAAAGTTTCTCCCATCTCCTCTGCAAGTATAAAGTTAGAAGTAAACACTATTCAAACCCTGTCTCCTGCTATGAACCCAAGGCCGAGAAAAACCTTCTCCCCCCACGTGGACTAGGGAAGAAATTCTTACAACAGAGTTAGTGCTCTCTTGGGCTGTTTTGTGGAATTTGGCAAAAGTAGGGTGAGCTCGAACTGCTTTTTTCTAAAACTAGAATCTTTCCTCTCCCATGATGCCTTAAAAAGTGAGAAAGAACGCCCTCCCTCCCAATTTCATATTATCCAATTGAGTCTAAAACTTACCTGCCGTTGACTTAATGGTGTGCTTAGCACCTGGCTCTGTGCGGGTGGGGGTAGCCCTCATTTATAGTGCTTGCCTGTTTCTGTGGTATGAATACTCCTTTCATGGCCAGGTTCCAGCCAGGCATGTCATGTTGCTCAATATGGAGTTGAGAAGAGAACCATTCTTCTCACCATACAGATGCAATAGACTTCAATAACTTCCAGAACATAGATAATAGTAAAATAATTCAGCGTGAGGAGTTTCAAGTATTTATGGCCTTTGTTTTTAATATCATTTCTGTAATTGTAAGTTTATGTGATTTAATTTTTTACCAGTGGCTCTGTTTAATAACTGGCTTGCAAAATTACTAAAATAAAACAACGGGCTCTCATGAGCTCCTGCACACCACTGCCTTTCCTGGAGTCCTGGGACAGAGAGACTGGGACACACCCTCTTTCTGCAGGACTTTCTCGATTCCTCATCCCCTGTCCCACCCCGATGTTTTGCTCAGGATTCTCTACTGGGTAACGTCTGTCCCTTCTTTCCCGTGTATAAGCTGGTCATTTTACGTAGTTTCTGATAGGAGCGCTTCCAATCACAGATGCGTAGGCACAGTAAAAAATGGTGGAGAAGGAAGGAGAGATTAGGGTCATTCTACTGTGTTTTTTAATTACATGAAGGCTTTAGATTCTGAATCTCATTTGCATTTCACTATATCCTTGGGACAGGAAGAGGTAAACTGAGACCTGTCCAAGCTACCACGGCTGATAAAGTTGGCATTTCTGATAATCCAAGTCTGTACTGTTTTCACTCCCAACACTTCTGATACCACATAGGTGAGATTTTTTTCCCCCTATACCTACCAATTCTCTCAGTGTCTGGACATCGCTTCGGTGTCCTACAGTTCAGTTGGGTTTCGATGCAGACAGCCCAGGGTGAGCACAGACCCCACAAGACGGCCCCATTTCAGATACCAGTCAAAAGTTCCAGGTACTGTACTCACTGTACTTCTGATCAGTCAGCTATAAATTGGGGGTTTCTGGGACCCCCTGCTCAGGTTCCCTAATTTTGCTAGCATGGCTCACAGAACTCAGGAAAGCACTTTTCTTATTATCACCGGTTTATTTTAAAGGATACAATTCGGGAACAGGCAAATAGAAGGAATGCATATGACAAGGTATCGGAGGGAGAGGGGGCTTGAAGCTTCCATGCCAGCTCTGGGCACATCACCCTCCTGTGCTCACCAACCCCAAAGCTCTCCTAGCCTCATCATTTGGGGGTTTTTATTACATAAGCATGATTGATGAACTCCTTGGCCATTGGTGATTAACTCAGTGCCAACCCCTCTCTCCTTTCTGGAAGTCAGGGCATGGGGCTGAAAGTTCTAATCATGCCTAGGTCTTTCTGCTGTCCAGCCCCCATCCTGAAGTTCCCTAGGGTCCCAGCCGCCCATCATGTCATTAGCATACAAGAGACAGTCTTATCACTGCAGAGATTATAAGGATTTTAGGAGCTGTCTGCCAGAACCAGAGACCAAGACAAGTAGGCAGTGGGCTGACACACAGATCCCCAGGGCTCCCTCTGCCCTGTTAGTGGGGGCAGTTTGTGGGTTGCTGGCCTGTTTCTAAGAAACCTGTCCTTCCTCCAGGAGCAGCAACTCGGGGCAACAGGGCGTCTGGGTGTTTGAGATCGGGAGCCCGGCCACAGCCAGCGGCGTGGTGCCCTCCGACGTGAGCCTTGGACTGGATGACGGAGCGGAATACGATGATGAAGACTATGAGTTGGTGACACATCTGGACCTGGAGGACGTGAGCACAACACCTTTCCCCTACGAGGCTCGGAGAAGGGGAGACCCAGGCACACACAGTGCGCCCCGTGTCCTCTCCCCCCGCCGCCTGCCTACCGAGAGACTCCCCGGACCTCCCACGGAGAGGACCAGGTCTTTCCAGCCGCCAGCAGAGACATTTCCCCAGCAGCACGCGCAGGTCATAGATGTGGACGAAGTTGAGGAGACAGGAGTGGGTAAGGCCATTGACGTCACAGCTGGTCTGTCCTTGGACACTTGGGTTTCCAGCCAGGAGTCCTGCTGGGGGTGTCGGTTGTGTGCCTTCTATGGTGGTTTGGGAGGATGAGAGCTGGAGATGTAGGGACGGCCCTCGCAGCTGGGCAGCTGTAGGGCTTCGCAGGATGGGCCTGACGGCTTCAAAGACTCCAAGGGATCTTTGGGGATTAGGGCTGTGGTTACAGGGGAACTGCTGAGCGGGCGCTCTTTCAAGTTTCCTCTGACTCCCTTTTTGTCTGTTTTAAAGAGAAAAGAGCTTTGGAATTATTTTAAAAGTCAGATATTCTTATTTGTGACTTCTGGGATCAGAAATATATTCACCCACCTGAAAAAACATTTCAGAAGTTTCTTTGGCTATTTACACCGTTTATCTTTGACGTTTATTTCCTCTTGGTTTTGGAATAAGGATGGTTGATTATTTTTTCCTCCCAGGTCCTGTCAGCTTCAGAGTTGGTTTGTGAAGATTTAAAAATGCCAAACAAATAGATCCCCCTTTTAAAGATACTTTTAAAATACAGTCTTTTCTAGTTAATCATATTCTGTCGGATTTTTGCTACATCTTGAGGGAAAACCATTTGAGCGCCAGCATGCTTTGATTTGTCTTATAAAAGAACTGATTCACCCCTCAGGTTGACATATAATCTACTAACATTCACATAAATGAGATGGTCCAAGCCTCTAATGATGTTCACTGCAAGTCTTTCCTGCTTCTACTGTGAAGTTATAAGGCCTCCAGAAGGTGCGCCTGGGTGGCTCAGTTGTTAAGTATTTGTCTTCGGCTCAGGTCATGATTCCAGTGTTCTGGGATCGGGCCCTGCATCGGGCTCCCTGCTCAGCGGGAAGCCTGCTTCTCCCTCTCCCACTCCCCCTGCTTGTGTTCCCTCTCTCGCTGCCTCTTTCTCTGTCAAATCAATAAGTAAAATCTTAAAAAAAAAAAAAAAAAGACCCCCAGAAAAATCAACTCCATTCCACATAATTCACTCAATTTTAATTTCTCCTTACTTCTGATTTGTTTCATAGCAGTTGTTTTAATTTTTTTTTTTTTTTTGAGAATCCCAAAGCATGGACAAGATCTGGTGGCCAGGGGAAGTGTGCTTACTTACTTGTAAGGCTCAGACATGGAGAAGTTACCCTTTATGGCGTGATGAGGACATGGGTTCATGTCTCAGGGCTCGCCTCCGCACCCTGGATTTCCTGGGGCGATGCTAACATCTCTCAGCACACCACACTCTGCTCTTATAGCTGGTTCCAGGCTCACCTCCCCCAGATGTGTGGGGTATGTTTACTTGCTGATGTCGTTCCAGACTGATCTCCCCCAGACACGTGGGGTATGTTTACTCACTGATGTTGAGTCTGGAGTCTTATTCTGCTTTTCCCCTATCTAGGTGTCTGTGGAATTCTCATCTGTGAAGCCATCACTTTGAAATGAGATCATAGCTAGCACCAACAACTTAGGGTGGCGTAGTACTTGGTCCTGATAAAAGCCTAGATTTGAACCCCAAATGTGTCTAAAACAGCTATTTTTCTGTCCCTCCATCCCACGGTTTTATTTCACTGTTCCTATTAGAAAGGTCAGTTTTCTGTAGGCAGCAGTACGTTCCTGGTGTTATTTGAAAAGTCACCCACAGATACGCAGGCCATAAGGGACCCGCTGGGAGCTGGGCCCACAGCTGGAGCTGAAGCAGTCACGTCTTATGTGCTCAGCTCAGGGCCCAAGTGTTCCAGCGGCAAACGCCACCTTTGTACGCACTGGAAACTCCCTTCTGAGTGTGTACCTGAGGTTAAACTTTACTGTTATCTTCCTTCGTAACACTCCATTATAAATTGGATCATTATCCCTTCTAAAAGCCCGTTCCCCCCTGTGCTTTTGAACTTCATTCCAAATTAATTTGCTCTGGATTATTCAATTTAATGAGCTAGTTCATAAATCTAACGAAATGAAGCTGGGAGGTCGGAATTTGAAATAGAAATTCTTTTTGTTTCTTGGGTCAAAGACCTTTAGACCAAGTATGACTAAGGAATTATTTCTAATCAGCTTCTGAATGTAAGAGCTTCTGAGTTTTCCCCTGGGGAGAAAAAGGGGAAAGTTTAAAAATATTTTCAGGTCATTAAAATGACAAATTTTATTTACATATAATTTTTTTGCCGCAGTAAAAGATAGTAAAAAAAAAAATAAATTAAGGTCTGTCCCAAAATGTGAAGCTAATCTGACCACATTTCCTGGACACCATATTAAGATTGATAGTGGGCGGCAGTAAACTAGTAGTGATCCAGTGATAATGTGGAGTCAGTGATCTAGTACATTGGATTATAGCATTTTTAAATAACACCGTGTGATTTCTCAGACTGCTTTCAGACCCGTTTGCCTTGGTGGTTGGAGTACAGGAACCACCGCAGGGCTTCGGTAGCCACGGGCTGTGAGCGCAGTCCCAGAGTCCCCCGCGCCGATGGGAATTCCTGCAAGGCTCGAGAGCGCACGGAATAACGAAGCCGGGTCCGCTGCCGTGCCAAGTGCTGACAGGTGTGCCGTGTTTTCTCCGAACAGTGTTCAGCTACAACACCGATTCCCGCCAGACGTGCGCCCACAACAGACACCAGTGCTCCGTGCATGCCGAGTGCAGGGACTTCGCCACCGGATTCTGCTGCAGCTGCGCGGCTGGCTACACTGGGAACGGCCGGCAATGTGTTGCGGAAGGTATTTGGCTTCGGGGACTTCGGGGTTGTGAGATCGAGCCCGGCGTCGGGTTCCACACTGGGCGTGGAGCCTGCTTGGGATTCTGTCTCTCCCTCTGCCTCTGTTCGCTCTGTCTCTCTCTCTCAAAAAAGAAAAGAAGGTATTTGGCTTTTATGTGTTCCATTTGTGCGTGGGGAGAAGGAGGGAGTTGAGTTTTTGTTTTGGGGGTTTGTTTGGAAATGTTGGCCTTTACCCAGATTTCTAAAGGTGTGTAGTGTTTTTAGTAGATATTAGATTTTAAATGATATTTAATCTCTCATTCCCATCCTTTCTCATCCTTCTCTAAAGGGGGTTTCTCAGGGAATGCCCATTTTTCTAATAGGATGAGGTGTCTTTCTTTCTTATGCTGTAGTTTTCTCCATCTGGGAAATGACTGCCCATGGGAGCCCATCTTCACAACTGCCCTTAGTGTGGGACCAAGGCTGAAGTGTTGAAATAATGCAGCCTGGACCAGGCATCGTTAATGCCTCTCGTTTCCCTCTCTTTCTTTCCAACCTCCTCTGTGGCATTGCTCACAGATCTGAGTGTCCTAATGGTTCTTAAACCCCAGCCGGGCCACAGTGGGCAGGTGTGGACCAGAGTTTGTAGTGGGGAGAAGTGTATTCCAATCACCCTTCCCCTCAGGCTGTCCTTTCTTCATGTCCCTGAAATCACAGCGTGATGATGGCAGAGCATAAGGGGTGCACCAGTTAATTCTGGAGTGCCAAAGCCATTGTGGGGCTGACTCCGGAATGGAATCAGCTATGGGTCAACATTGTTCTGAGCTTTGCCCCCAGGAGGACCGACTAGTCTTGATGCTCTCGGGTGAACAGGAAAATCTTCTCCATGAAAGTCTAGAGGGTTGGGATAATGGTTTACTCAGAGAGTGAGACCTCTGGAAGCCTGGGGCCATAAACTAAGATTAAAACAAAAGCAGCAAAAACCCTACTATACTGAACATTTGTCCCTTCAGACGCCAAGTCACCTCACTTGTCACTCACTGGTCATTTGCCTCCTGTTGAATGAGAAACCTCAACTGCTTTGCAAAATTTGACTAAATAAAACTCAGTTGGAGGAATGGTTTCTGTTTTTCACATCCCCAGCCTTAGCTGTAGTTAAATCAGTTAATTTAATTTGCTAAAAAAAGTTTCCTTCCGGGTCACAAGGAGATAAAGTGAGTTTTGTTAAATACCGTCTGAAGCAATGAAAGAAAATTATGTGAATTTTTCATGTTAATTTGGGTGGATGTTTCGAACTTCTGTAAATGTTTTCTCTTGTATCTCACCACCCCAGGCATGATGTGCCTTTGCTTCTTTGTTTTAGGCTTGGCTTTTATACTTCTCTTATCCTGTGAGAAGCTTCCAGAATCTGCAGTGAAAGCTCATTCTCAAAGAGCAACCTCCTTAGCTCTTTCCACGCCGAATATCAGAGCTGGAAGTGCTGAGCAGTCTGTGTTTGGTGGCAAGCTCAGCTATAACAAACTGTTCAGCTCCATATTTTGACATTATATACACGCCCCCATAATAGTTCTGTGGTTTAAATATTTGTTGGATTCTTGCTACTTTTGAAACATTTTTCTGGCTCAAGGTTTGGTGGAAAGAATTTGTTTGGTTTCCTTCACTTGGCTTTCCTGCTTGTTTCTGTGATTGTTTGGGGGATGCATTTTTTTGATATTAGTCTTCCAACTTCATAGCACTCCCCAGTGTAATGACACAGTTTGTGTGCAGAAATACTGTGTGTGTTGAGTATGCCTTGGCTTGTCAGTGACCCTGTTTAATGACCTGGGGTGTATAGAACACAGCAAAAGGTCTTCTGAACATGGGCGAGGATGCTCAGATGCGAGCCCGTCTGTCCAGTGTTATTCAGCAGACATTACCGGGAACTTACTGTGTGCGGAAAACTCTGCTGAGGCCCAAGGGAAGGAGCTGGGTATGAACGTCCTGTCCCTGGCAATCTAGGAAGAGAAGCAACGTATGTGCAACCGATAACTGATCGAATTTAATTCTGCACCAAACCTGAACAGTCCAAGGTGACTTATTTACCTCTTCCTTCAGTTCTCTTAAAGATATAATTAACACCCTTGTTTAAAGCACAGAGTTTGGTGGGTCTTAGGCTCTTCCCTGAGTTGTGTAACTATCACCCCTATTTGGTAGAACATTTTTATTTTTATCAGTCCAGAAAGAAACATTGTATCCGTTAGTAGTCATTCTCAATCCCCCAGGTCCCTGCCCCTGTCCACAACTGATCTACTTCCTCTCATTATGGGTTGTCCTCTTCTGAAACATTTCCATTTCATTCCACAGAATGATACAATACGTGACCTTCTGTGTCTGACTTCTTTCACTTAGCCTGGTGTTTTCAAGGTTCATCCGTGTTTTGGCAGGCGTCAGGACTTCGTTCCTTTTTCCTAGCTGCACATTCCATTGCACGGTTATACGTGATGGACGTTCTGGCCATGATGAATAATGCCACTAAGAACATTTGCGTACAAGTTTTTGTGTGGACCTAGGTTTCCTGTTCTCTTGGGACTATACCTCGGAGTTGGAATTTCTGGGTCATATGGTAACCTTCCATTTTCTTATCTGAATACAAGAACGACTTCATTTCTTTAGATCTTACATTTTCCTGATTCAACGGAAATATATGCAAGTTATAGATATTCACAAAACATAGAGGCATATATTATAGAAAATGAATGTTTATTGTATTGCCCTGAGTTAACCCCTGTTAGCAGTTTTGTGTATATCTCTTCTGGTATTTTTCCCCGAGGTATACGCTGACATTTATTATGAATGTGTTTTTAAACAAAAACAGTATTCTCTATATACTGTTTGGTAATTTATGGAGAAAGCTTTTAAATTTCCACAGTAGGTTTCACGTGTTTGCCAGTTGTCTGAATGGAACAATCGACCACGAACACGCCGCAGTCCACGAGCCGGTCCGGGCCGTTGGCCGTGTTTGTGTGACGCGTGATGTCTGCGGTGTCCCGTCTGTTGGAGCTTGGGCCAAACGAAGCTCCAGGACCCAGACCGACGGTCCTCACCCTCAGGGAGAGAACCGTATTTGAGCCGGAGCTGTGTATTAAGATGTGCGACAGATGAGGCTGCCGAACGGCCCAGATCCCCAGGACCATCCAGTTTGACCCTCTGTCCCAGCGAAACGACTCATTCTGTCCCTTAAACGCTCCAAAGTGATCAGTGATAGGATCCCCTAGTTCTCGATCACCCGTGCCACTGTTCTTCTCCCGAGATTATTGTATTTCCCCTGAGGTTCCTCCATCGCACAGTCACTCCCGTTGGAGCGACTTCTGCGATGTCGGTTATGGGTCAGCATGGGAGGGAGGCAGGATGTTGGAATTTCTAAGGCTCACAGACAGTCGTGGGGACGGTCCTCTCGAGAACAATTACTTTCACTTAACCCACAGCCCTTTACCCCAACACTGTTCTGCCTCTTTCCTTTATAGGTACAGGTCCCACCAGGCATGTTATTCTTTTTGAAAAGGCTGGCTTCTTTGTTTCGTGCTCAGGTTCCCCCCAGCGAGTTAACGGCAAGGTGAAAGGAAGGATCTTTGTGGGGAACGACCCGGTCCCCATCGTCTTCGAGAACACCGACCTTCACTCGTACGTGGTGATGAACCACGGGCGCTCCTACACAGCCATCAGCACCATTCCCGAGACCGTTGGCTATTCCCTGCTTCCTCTGGCCCCTGTCGGAGGCATCATTGGATGGATGTTTGCAGTGGAACAGGATGGGTTCAAGAATGGGTTCAGCATCACAGGTAATCTATCTCAGACATTACCATTAGTGGTGCTTGGGGAGCCTGGGGGTGAATGGAAGGGGAAGTCCATGTCTGCAGACAACTTCCTGATGCGCGTTTTGTGGCTCCAGAAAGAGATGTCGAGGTAAAATCATCAGTAATTTGTTCATTATTATGTACTCACTAAGACTATCTAGAACTGCATTTTGATCAGGGAGTGATTTCATGCTGAAGATTTAGAAGTCTCCAGCAGAGCACCCCGAAGTATGGGGCTGTCCCAGTTTTCCTCATTCTATTTATCAAGCCTGCCTCCAAATTCCCAACCAACCTAATCTGATATTTGACATTTCTTCAGTATCTGCTTGGAGAAAAGGAACCTGTCATTTCTAGGTGGAAAATTAAGCCTGATAAACATAATCCTCCCAAGTCTTAGCAAACCTCACTTTCTTTGGAGCTTCTTGGAGGCTGTGCCCTGTCAGGGACAGTTCAGTTTTTAGCGGACACGCAGGCAGATGGTTGGGGGGGGATGTTTCCATAGTGTGGTTGTGACCTCTCCCATGTTCTGCTGAGGCCAGCTCCCCTGTGCATGCTGGAGGCCCTTTTCTGGAACAGCTTGGGTGCAAGAGGCTGTGTCCTTCCTCTCCAGCCACTCTCCAGGGCCTCTTGTTCTGGGTCACAGGAACCCACCGCTGCCTCTGACTGCCTAGATCTCCTTTCTCCCCGCTGCCTCGCCTCGCTGGAGCCTCAGCCACGGCTTTCTTGCAGAAACACTGAAGCAGGGTCTCTAAGCTTTGCAAGGTTCACCCTCCAAAAGTTACAGAGCATAAATACATAGCTTCCTGAAATGTGGCCATTTTAAAAAAGGAGAGGATATATAGTTGAAAAAGGGTGGACCTACCCGTAAGATATCAAATGGATGGCCTAATATTTTTTCTCTCTATCCCTCAGGCATATATAGGCTGAGTATTATAACCGGGTTCATGTTCTCGTGCAACATGCTCCTTCCTTTGCAGACACAGCTGAGCTTTGCAGTCAGACCCACAGACGTAGCTACTCCTTCCCTGCACAGCTTTTCAAACTGGTGTTGCTTTGTATGTGAGTTAATTTAAACTGGCGATATTTCGTAAGGACATCAACATCAGCAGGGCCGAGGGAGACTTGACAAATTCCCTGCCACAGCCAATCTCTGTTACTACGATGGCCCTTAACTGCCCCAGGACCTGGGTTAGCACTTGGATATCTGCCGGGGACTTGGGTACTTACCATAAAGCAGGAGTTGTCACACTTTCTGCCAAGGGGCAGATAGTAAATATTTGCTTTGCCTGAATATTCTAGTCTATATGATCTCTGTTGTAACTCCTCAACTCTGTTGAGTCATTGCAGCGCAAAAGCAACCCTAGATAATATGTGAACGAGTAAGCGTGGCTGTGTTCTGATGAAACTTTACTACTGGGGACTAACATTTAAATTTCATATAATCTTCATATTATATATATGAAATATATATGAAATATATATGATACTATATATGATATGAAATATTGTTCTTTTGACTTTTTAATAAACCGTTTAAAAATGTAAAGAGCGTTCTTGGCTCCAGGGCTGCTGGCCAGAATGAGCCCCTGGGAGTATGCAAACGTGGAAAAGAAGCAGCTAGAAGCAGGGCAGGTATTTTTGCTGCGTGTCTGGGGCTGCAGAGACCGAGGGGAGTTGCCGAGCCAGCACTCGTAGTGCGTGCTCCCCAGGTGGTTTCTGGGACCGGCGACGGTTTGCCCTGAGCAACTCAGCCATTCCCGAGCAGTGCGCTGAGCTGTTCCAGCCGTCATCCCCATCACTGACATCTTGGAGTGCTTGACATTTGACAGAGCACTTTTTCACGTACTTATCTCACCCAGTTTCCACAACGTAGCCTGCATCAGTCTTGTATCATCGAGAAATGCAGGCTCTGGGGGTGTAGGTACCTTGTTCCCGTTTGCTCAGTCACTGCCTAGCACAGCTGGGAGTCAGACTCCGGTCCTTTGCCTTTTCCAGCACTTTTCCTGAGCCAGCCCCATCTCAGAGGCTGGTGTGGGGCTGGGAAGCAGCTTCTCTCCTCCGTGCGTGACTCAGTTGGGCCACGCAGACGTCCCGGCTCTGTCCTCAGCGTCACCAGCTCCGTTCCTCCCAACCAAACTAAGGCGCCTATGGAGGAGGGGCGAGCCTCCTTCGTGAGCAGCACCCCCAGCCTAGCGCTGACACGAGGGGGCTTCCCAGACGGCAGAATGACTGACCTTGCTTTCTAGGAGGCGAGTTCACTCGCCAGGCCGAGGTGACCTTCGTGGGCTACCCGGGCAAGCTGGTCATCAAGCAGCAGTTCAGTGGCATCGACGAGCATGGACACCTGACCATCAACACGGAGCTGGAGGGCCACGTGCCCCACATCCCGTTCGGCTCCTCGGTGCACATCGAACCTTACACGGAGCTCTACCATTACTCTCGTGGGGGTGAGCCACCAGCGCTGCGTGGGGGGTGGAGGGTGAGGGGGTAAGGGAGGTGGAGGGTTAAGGGGAAAGGGAGGTGGGGGTGAGGGAGGTGACCTGCCAGTGCCACCTCCAGGGGTGAGGGGGTGAGCTGCCAGCACCTCTTGGGGGGTGGGAGTTGAGGGAGTGAGGGGGAGGGGGGAAGAGGAAGAGGGTACTTGGGGTAGGGTGGGAGGGTTGGAGGGTGAGGGATGAGAGAGGTGGGGGTGAGGAGGTGAGCTGCCAGTGCTGCGTGGGGAGTGGGAGGTGAGGGAGTAAGGGGGGAGGGGGAAGAGATAAGGGAGGGGGAGGGGGTAGATGGGGTGGTAGGAGGGTTGTGGGGTGAAGGCGTAAGGGAGGTGAGGGTGAGGAGGTGAGCTGCCAGTGCTGCGTGGGGAGTGGGGGTGAGGGAGTGAGGATGTCGGGGTGAAGGGGAGGTGATGGGAGGGTTGGGGGGACCACCCCAGTTCTCCACTGACCCCAGACCCACCCATTGCTACAGTGGCCCTGGGAGGGGCCATCCCCTGGGCTTCCAAGCAGGAAATAGACTGGCACTAGCTTATTAAAATCACCTTTTCCCCTAATTACAGACATAGTACACACTAATAGAAAATTAGTACCAAAAAAAAAAAAAAAGAAATTAAGCATAATGGTAAAACTGGGACATAATTATTATTAGGTTTAAATTATTTCCTTTCAGGTTTTCCCCCATTTATATATAAAATACCCTAGCAGAGGCGCCTGGCTGGCTGGGGTGGGGGGAAGCATGGCACTCTTGATCTTGGGGTTGTGGATTTGAGAATTTGAGCCCCACCTTGGGTGTAGAGATTACTTAAAATAAAAGTCTTAAGCCTATTGCATCTGTATGTGAATATATGTGCATATGTATATATGTATATATCTGTATTTTAATGTACTATTTTAAATAATTTCAAACTTACACAGGAGTTGAAAGTAGCACAGTTTCCACCTGCCATTTACCCAGTTTCACCAATTGTGAACATTTTGCCATATTTATTTTATCATTCTCATATATATATATATGTGTGTGTGTGTGTGTGTGTGTGTATTTTACAAATAATACATTTCTTTGGAAGTAAATTGTAGTCATTGTGCTCTTCCACTCCCTAAATAAGTCACCCATTTTTCTTAAGAACGTGGACATTCTCTTGTATGGACACAGTGCAATGATCACAGTCAGGAAACTTCACATTGGTGCAATATTATTATGTGTTCTACAGCCGGGTATATAGTTTTTTATTTAAATAAAATTTCAATTATACCCCATTTTTATATCTTCATTTGCCAGTTAATTTCAAATCCTGAATATTTTATAGTTTCATTCAATAGGCTTTGAAAACACTTTTTAATGAATCTGCACTACTCTCTTATATGTCTATTAATTTAAACCATTCTATTTTCCGAAGCTGAAGTTATTTCCAGTTTTCCCATCTCATAATGAGTTGAAAGGACCATCTTCATCATAAATCTTGACCACATTTCTGATTCTTTTCTAAGATTCAGTTCCTAGAAATAGAGTTGCTGAGCCAAGCAATACAACTTTTTAAAGGCTCTCATTAAGCTGCCATCCAGAAAGGTTGTACTAATTACCATGGCTCTGTGGCTTGATGGGGCTCTCCTGGGGACCACGAGGGTTGGTGACCAGGACGTGGAATGAGCAGCAGGACCCCAGTCTGCAGTCAGCCTGCGACCAGATGGTGTTTCTGGCAACGTAGCACGTGGGAGCTGGACAAGAGGCAGCTTACACTAATCTTTTATTTATCCTCTGGCTTTTGTTATGAACTGCAGCAGAGCACACAGATATAAAGAGCTTTTTATTCTTTTTTTTTTTTTAATAGGAAGTTGAGTGTTTCATCATATGAGTGAAAAGCAGGCTCTCTCCTGAGCAGGGAAGATTGTCTCTCTTCTCTGTTGACGTTTGCTCATGGCATTTTAGTAATTTTTCAGAAATTGGCTACTGACACCCATTTAGTGTCTCATTTTTTCTTTTTTAGTGTCTAAGAACTGCTTCATCTAGGGTTATACGTAACAGCCGCTATTTATTGAACCCCAAGTGAGATAAGCTATATGAAGCCGTGAGTTCTCTGCCAGTCACGTGGTCAATGCTCCATAAATGGTAGTGTGTCTTAGTAGTGTTAGCCTGCGTGGGTCCAGACATTTTACACACATTATGTCCTTCTCACCCCAACCCATGCTGTAAAGAAACAGGGGCTAAAGAAATTGTAACCAGCCTGCGATCTCACACCTTGTGAGCGGTGGTGCAGGGTTCAGGTGTATCTGCTTTTAAGCATGTACTCTTTTCAGCAGACCTTAATCTCTGGCTTGGTTCTGGGTGGCTTCAGAACTTACAAAGAGCATTTGATGAGAGAAAGCAGTAAATATTACTAATGCAAACAATACCATAATAGAATGGGAAATCTAGGTAGCACCATGAGTCCCAACGCAGAAGTGAGTGGTCTTATGTATCCCGTTCATCTGATCTCTCATCTGGGCAGGGAATACTGCCCATGGTCTTAAAGCCCTTGACTAAACCTCTTGCCTTGTTTGTCTCCCTTCTTCCCCCACCGCATCCCAGTGATCACATCCTCCTCCACGCGGGAGTACACTGTGATGGAGCCTGAGCAAGATGGCGCTGCCCCTTCCAAAATCTACACTTACCAGTGGCGCCAGACCATCACCTTCCAGGAGTGCACCCACGACACCTCCCGGCCGGCCCTGCCCAACACCCAGCAGCTCTCCGTGGACAGCGTGTTTGTCCTGTACAACCAGGAGGAGAAGATCTTGCGCTATGCGCTAAGCAACTCCATTGGTCCTGTGCGGGGTAGGAATGAAGCTCAGATTGGGCATGGTGTCTCGGCCTGCACATCTCTGCCTTCTCCTCCATGTGTTGTTTCTCATCTTTTACTCTCAGTAAGAAGAAAAGGACACTAAAATATGTCCCGACAGAAATAAATAATCTCGTCATCTATGATTCTCAGAAAACTTACACATCTCTGTTCTGCTAACCCCAGGCCTCTTCATTGTTCTGTGTGGGGTGGAGTGGGCCATCCGAAGGCTACGGCTGGCTTTGGCGGGACATCTCGAACACTGTCATGCTCAGCCTTGGGAAGGTGTGCTCAGGCCTGAGGAGATCTAAATAGAGTCTGATGAGAGTCAGGCGCAGAGCCTACAGCACTCCCTGCCCTGTGGTAGCACGTCGCTGGTGCCGAGGTCTGGTCTGTGGATGCTTCTGGCTACATGCAAGGAGCGGGCATTTGGAGAGTAGCATGCCGTCTCGGTGTCAGACTTCACATCATCCGAATCTTCAAGCCCCACGGGCTCTGTATGTTTGGGGTCTGGCATTAGGGTCTTTTCTCTTTTTCAGTTCTTTTTGGTACTCCGTGCATACCCAGGTCACCTCTCCAGCTGGCCGCGTTTGTCCTTGCTTAGCTCCATAAAGCAGAAGGAGGGCAGGTGTCTTTCTTCCTCCTTTGACAGCAGTGGCTCTAGGCATCGGAGGTGGTATAGTTTTTTCTTAAAAGCCTCGGCAATAAACATTCTAGGCTTTGCCGGCTCTACGGTGCCTGTCGCAAGATCTCAGTTCTGCCATTGTAGCACGAAAGCAGCCACAGACCATATGCAAGTGAATGGATGTGGCTGGTTTCCAATAAAACTTTAGTTACAAAAACAGGCATGAATCTGGAGGGACGTGGTTTGCTGATCCTGCCCCAGGGTGGCACAGGAGTCGCCTGGTTTCTTGTTCCGGGACGCTCTGCCGTTCTCTGGGTCATCAGCCGGGCCTTACTTTCTGCGGAAGGAGGAAACCTGCTGCCTTTCCTGAATCACTCACTTGGCTTCCATGTCTCTCCTTCACAGAGGGCTCCCCGGATGCCCTGCAGAACCCTTGCTACATTGGCACTCATGGGTGTGACACCAACGCGGCCTGTCGCCCTGGCCCTGGGGTTCAGTTCACCTGCGAGTGTTCCATCGGCTTCCGAGGGGACGGAAGGACCTGCTCCGGTATAGCCATCCCTTCTGGCTTATGAGGGCTGGGAAGGAGGCTGGGAAGGAGGCTGGGAGGAGGCGTCCGGGAGCGGGGGTGAGGGAAGCACCAGGGGATGCACCTGGGGTTCCCGTGGTCACCTTGTGGAACTGTAACTCTGTCCCCATTAAATGACAACTCCCCATTCCCTTGTCCCCCCAGCCCCTGGCCACCACCATTCTACCTTCCATGAATGTGACTCCTCTATGTATCTCATAGAGTGGTATTACACAGTCCTTGTCCTTTTGTGACTGGCTTATTTCACTGAGCATAATGTCCTCAAGGCTCCACATGGTAGCCTGGGTCAGAACTAACTTCCTTCTTAAGGCAGGAATCGCATTCCATTGTTTGCACACTACCATTTTTTAATTCATTTGTCTGTCTATGGACCCTTGGGTTGCTTCGTTTTTTTTTTGTTTTTGTTTTTTTGGGTTTTTTTTGGCTAATGTGAATAATGCTGCTATGAACATGGATGTACAAATACCTGTTTGAGCCCCTGCTTTCAAGTGTTTGGGGGCATATACTCAGAAGTGGAATTGCTGGGTCATAGGGTGATTCCATGTTTGATTTTTTGAGGACTTGCCACACTGTTCCCCGTGGCAGCCGTACCATTTTACATTCCCGCCAATAGCACACAAGGGCTGCACTTGCCTATGTCCTCGCCAACACTTGTTATTGTGGTTTATTTATATATTTATTTTGATAGTGGCCATTCCACTGGGTGGCAGGTTCATTCCTGTTTCTATGGCTAAGAAACACTGTGGCTCATCACAGTGCGCCGGTGACACAGGAACATTGGAACTTGAGTCTGGCTCACGTATGCGTATTCTGCCTTCTCACTGAACTTATTTGATTAATAGTTTAATTTTGAATACTTACCCACGACAACGGGATACTTCTATTTTTTTTAAAGATTTTTTTTAAAGATTTTATTTGTCAGATAGAACACAAGCAGGGGGAGAGGCAGGCAGAGGGAGAAGCAGACTCCCCGCTGAGCAGGGAGCCTGATGCTGGGCTCGATCCCAGGACCCTGGGGTCATGACCGGAGCTGAAGGCAGACGCTTAACTGACTGAGCCACCCAGGTGCCCCTGGATACTTCTACGTTTGTGACTAAATTTCAGTCCACTACCAAGGGCCAGTTAGTTGATTCCTGACTCAGCAAAGCGTCCAGCCAGCAGAGGCAACGAGTGCCGGAATGTCAAGCGCTTAGACCAGAGCCACTTAAATCTGCAGTGGAGGGCTCGTTAGCAGATGTGGGAGATGCTAGAAGGAAGTCCCCCAGTGAAAGAGTGGCATGCACACATGTGTTTGGCCAGCAAGATGAACAGCCCCCTTGAATGACTGGGGTCAAGGAATCTGGTGAGCCTTGAAATTGGGGAACAGCGGCCTTAGGTCTGGAATCCAGCCCTCTGATGAGTGGCAGATTTCATGTGCTGATTTAACGTAAAGGTTGGCAGGTCCTACTCTCCGTATGTTGCTGTGTTTGCCGCAGAGTGAAACTCTGCGGGAGGTGCTCACTGGGGCATCTGAAATCACGGGGAGCAGGGACTTGCGCTTACAGTAACAGACTGTATAACCGTTGAGCCAGCCTGCTGATGGCATGGTGGAATTCAGCCCGAGGCTCACGTTCCTTGTAATGTGCAACTGGGAAGGGGACAGATTTCCTATTTGCATCTAATCATCAGAGTTTTCCAGAATTTTCCCAAAGAGCCCAACAGTCTTGAATGGCTGAACTGGCTCAGGCCAGTTTGAAGCAGCGGGTAGTGTGTGTGTGTGCGTGCGTGCGTGCGTGAGCAGAGCCCTCTCAGAGCCAGGAAGATGGTGACGGGCACCATGCGGGGATGGGGATCCGTAACCTCTCTGGTGGAAGCATATACCTCCTTAGTCTTTATGTGGCCCTGCTTCAACTTCACAAGCCAACTGAATGTGAGTAAAGCACGGGGATGTCCCAACACGCTGCTGCTGACCCATGACCTCTGGCTAATTCTTCCACTCTTGGTCCCTGAGCAGATCGTAGTGGGAGTGCTTGCTTCACTTCACAAGGCACAACCAGCCATACGTTACATAATCTGTTGCTATCATAGAAAACCCTCCGATGTGCTCGCTCGGCAAGACAGGTGGTCATGTGTGGATTTGCTTTTGTTCTCTAGTTCGTCCTCGTTCTGGCAGATTAGGACCATGGAATGTGAGTATATTCCCAGTCAGGCTCCTTTTTGTTTGGGGTCACTAGAACATGCCTCGGAGTGTTACCGCATGGAGACGTTAGGCTGTTGGTAGGAAATCGCATTAAGCAAATCACGTCATGTGTTATTTCGATCTGGAAAGTGACTTAGAAGAGAATGAGAATGAACCTTTGTAATTCAGTGTGTGTAACGTTGATGTAATGATAGACGACATCCCAAACAAGCCTGGTGTTGGCTAGATGCTGCACAGTGACTCTCCAATGTACTTTGGAGAAGGTTTCCAGATGATTCGCTGAGTTCTGCTGCCTGGCAGAATGACTCCCACGTATTCCTCAGTTGGGAGTCTGTAGACATCGTTTTGGATAACCTCTCTTCAAGTAATTTTGAGTACACACAAGGCACTTAACAAATCAATCATGAGACTCTTCTCAAAGAGTCCGGCCTTGAGAAAAAGGGCAAATACAGATTTGCTGAAAATATGTGAAGAGTAGCCACTCTGAAAAAAATAAAAAAGGAAGCAGTAATTACACAAATAATCCAGGACTTTCCTGCTGGGCTGGAGAACGATCTACGTGCAAGGACATCTCTTCCCAGAGAAGAGAACAATAAACTTGAAGTGGATTTTGTGATATTTTATGAGGGGCAGTTAGCACCAATTCACCGTTTCCACTAAAGGAAGGATTGAAGTCCTAGCCTCAGTTTACAGAAGGATTTAAATTAGACATTGGGAAGAATTTCACTATAAGGACTCTGATCTCTTGGCGGGGAAACTGCTGGAGTCTTGCTCTACAGAAAAGGTGTCACCCTGCTTGGGGAAATATATATATATATATACATATATATATATATACATATATATATATATATATATATACACATATATATATATATATGTATATACAGAGAGTGAGAGACCTTCATGGAGGTCTAGACCTTCATGTGCCAGGGGAGACCATCCCCTCCCTCATCCCATGGGCCCCCAGGTCCTACTGGCCAGCAGTAGGTAGGGCGTAAGGGATTGATCACCCTTCCAATCACTAAAGTAGCTTTTTTGAAACACACAGCTTCCCTGTCCGCAAACCCCCAGCGGGGACTAGAACTTGGAACGCTTCCCCCGGTGATTTCGCTCTGTCCCTGTGATTGAAAACGGTTGCTCTGGGCTCTTGTGCTTTGGCAGTGGAGTCTGAGCTGTGGAGCCCGGCAGTCTGAACAGGGTGTCCAGACATCTGTGCTGGGAGTGTCCTCTGAGACTTAGGGCACAGAGACCGTGGAAGCTGTACTGATTTTTTTTTTCTCCTGTGTTGTCGGAGCAGCAGCTGGCGGATGGAACTGTGGAGTCCACGCTTGCTAAATATTCCCGTAGCCGCACCCCAGCTCCGACTCATGGAAGAGGCTGCTTTGGGAGAGACTCTGTGCCGTAACCTTCCGGCTGTGCCCAGAGCGGACCTCTTGTGTGAGATCTTGTATCTCGCAAACATTGCAAAGGAACATGCATTGCAATATATTTTTTAAAAGCTGAATACCATTTGGTTTAGGTTTTTTTATGGGTAGAGTTCAAGCTCTGGGGCTGATGTGGCAAAAATGCTTATCTTGTGCAACGTGGTCCAATAGGCCAGCAGGGTATTTGTGTCACCAATGAAGAGACGGGCTAGGCTGGCCATCGGAGGTGGACGCATGAGGCTTTTGTCTTCCAAGTGTGAAAGATTCACGTGAAGGCATTGGAGGAGGGTGAGAAGAGGAGGGGACTTGTATGATCTCAGCCCATCACGAAATGACGTCCCCATGTCTCAGGGTTCTAGAAATGCCAGAAGTAACTGTATACACTCTGAGAATGAGGCTGGCATAGGAAAGACCTTGTGTGATTGTATTTACTTTAACCCATCAGTGGACAGATAATCAGGGTAATGACGAGTTAGCCCGATTTCTTGGCTGGGCCAGCCAGCCTTGCTGTGGTGTTGGCTACAGTGGCCATCTGAGGGCCATGTCCCTAGAATCGGCCAATTCCATCCCCATGGCTGGTTGTATAGGATGAACCCCTAAAAATTATAATAATAGCTATTTTTCTTGAGCATACTAAGCGCTCGTCTGGCTTACCTCCAATTTCTGTAATCCTCAGAAGAACCCCTCAAGATCAGTAGTATTATGCTTCATTTACCAACGGGGAAACTGAGGCTGGGTAGTTAGTAACATGCGCAAGACCACACAAGCTGGTAACTAGAGGAGGCAGGATTTGAACCTAGCTACATCCTGCTCAAGGCGTATATTTTTTTGGCTCGCATTATCCCATGTGATGGCTTTGGTGTTGTCATGAGAGGACATCACCCTACCAGTTCATTTACAGTGTGATGAGTTAATGGCCTTCCTTTTAGTGCATTAAGCTGTAGACAACATTCTGAAATTCACAGTTAGGCTTTAAATTGTTCAGCTTTGCTTTGCACCTGTAAGTGGAGAAAGGTAATATTTTTGAGTAGCACATTTAAATATGCTTGTAGTTTTAGGAGCCGTATTCACAGTCTGGACACTTGTCCATACAGCTTTCTGACGTGTGTGTGCCATTCTGATGTTAGCCAACCCCAGGCTCAGGAACTAACTCCAGGAGAGGCAGGGGAAGCACACGTCTACTCGGGATCGCTCTCCAAAGTTATGCACAGGAAAAAAAAAAAAAAAAAAACTCTTATCAGGGCACCCGGGTTGCTCAGTCAGTTAAATGTCCAACTCCTGGTTTCGGCTCAGCACAGGATCTCAGGGTGGTGAGATTGAGCCTTGCGTCCGGCTCCACACTGAGCACAGAGTCTGCCTGAGATTCTCTCTCCCTCTGCCCCTCCCCCATAAATAAATACATAGAAAAAAAATCTTATTAATGTTACTTTTGGAATATAGAAAAGTTTGTTTTAGAATTGATCCATTTACAGGCCAAAATATGTTTACTGATATTTGAAGTTTTTTTTAAAGGTTTGCATTTTTTTAAAAAAATTCGTTGTAGATATCGATGAATGTTCAGAACAGCCCTCGGTGTGTGGGAGCCATGCGATCTGCAATAATCACCCCGGAACCTTCCGTTGCGAGTGTGTGGAGGGCTACCAATTTTCAGAGGAGGGAACGTGTGTGGGTAAGTTCTGTGGGTAACTTTTCAAAACTTACCCATACGGTGTGTGTTCGCACCTGTGTGAATGAAGGTGCTGCCCCAGGTAATTATCCTGGTTGAGATGGCAGGTGCTGGCTTCTGTTGTTCCGGGAAGCAGTTTACAGAGATGAATCAGACTTCACTCCTTCCCTTCACCTACCTGAGGGTCATACGTCTAAGGAATAAGCAACGTCATTGTAAGCCGCAAGTCGTGGCAAAACTTCTTAGCCTTGTCAAAGGAAGTGAGTTGAAGGTCTTCATTAGGCTAATAATGCTTTAGGTTGGTGATGATTTGAGGGGTGGTGCTTGTAGGCCAACCACAAAGAGCCAGATTGTTTAGATTTTTCCACTTTTTTCTCACTGCCGCACTTTGACCTGTGGGTTCCAAGAATTTTAAGTTCAAAGATTCTTGCAGATTTCCGGGTCTGGAGGGCAGCATGCTGAATGGGCCATCTGAGCTCAGCATTTCTTTCCAATTTTAAAACAGATTCTTCTTTTATGGCGTCAGTGAGCCACCTCCTTGCCCCTTCCTTGCTATTCACTGAAGCCTAGCGTGCTCAGATGAGGCTGCCGAGGTCCCAGGGTGAGGTGATGGCTTGAGGGCGGAAGGGAACAGGCAGTTCTCATATTTTGAATGTGACCCAAACATCTGTGGATTTAGAGAAGCCAGTCCCCTTTGCACAGAGTGCAGATTTCAGCTCTGCTAAGGTTACTTCTTTTTCTTTTTCAATAGAGCACAACCATTTCTGTGTATCTGGCCTGACTTCCTTCCCCGCTTTTTTGAGATGAAGGCAATTCAGACGTTTATTTTTCATGACAGCACCATTTACATTACATCCGGACTCAGACCTGGGGGGTGGGGGGTGCAGTCCTGGGGTAGATGGCTGTGAGGCGTGACGTCCTGGGTTTCTGTGGCCAACCATCCCAGACGTGCACGCTCACTGGAGGTGGGGGGTGCAAACGTCTACTCCGAGGCATTGGATTTTGGGGAAGACACTTCATGTGTCTGGACCTCAGTTCCTCGGACTGGATCATGGGTTCACTGTGTCCCCCAGAGCCCTTGGAGATCCCTCGGGAGCTGCTGGTGAGGGTCCATGGAAGCCTGGCCATATTTGTCCTCTGCCCTGACCTCCAGCCGTTCATTTCTCTATACATCGAATTCTGAGTGAGATTTTGTTTGAATGGTGGATCCCCCTGCTCAGAAACAAATGTGAAGACCACTTGAAGATATGCCACTGGGTCCGGGCCTTGTGAGGTTTCCTGATTCTCCCACTGCCTGTAGGCCTCACGCAGCTCCATCCCGCTTGGCTCTCAACCCCTATTACTCAGCTCTTTTGAGACTCGCTGGTGGAGAGGTGGCTCATGGGGTAAAAAACCAAGTCTGCCTGAACGCATTCAAACACATCACTCTGGCTCGTCACCATCTAATGGGCAGTTTCACCTCTGCCAGAATTCCTCGTGACAGCTCTGTCCTGCGTGGGCAGCCTGGGTTGGAAAGGGTTTCCTCCAGGTCGCAGCAGGGAAGGGAGAGAAGAGAACTGGGACCGTTTAGGAGGCCCGTGCTGTGCCTTGCCAACTGTGAAGGGCTGGGGCTCGTGCAGTGGATGTGGGCTGGCCAGGGGTAATGATCTTTCTGTGAGGATCGGTATCCCGCGTGGGAGGGGCTGCCTTGTGGACTTGCATTTTCGGCATTTCCTGTAAACCCGAGACCTTTCTTTTTTCCACCGTTGACTGTAAAGTTAATTAGAATGTGCAAAGTATGTTCACACAACGGAAACAGCTCATGAATCATCTTTATGTGAAGACATAGACGACCCCCCTCTGCATGGCCACAGCCCTGTGATACGTGGCTGTGTGTGTGGAACATGGGGAAATTTGAGGTTCCGTTGACCCCTCACGTGGGTGTCTTTGTGCAGTGCACAACACCATGTACCTGCCCGTCCCTCAAGGCAGGAAGAGGGCCTTAGGTTTGGCCTCACTTCACCCAGTGTTCTCCCTTCCCTGTCTGTCATACTGTTAGGAGAAATTGTAAATCATTCACTTTTGTGACCTTATTTTCAGAACTTAAACTAGGGAAACCACCGTCCTTAGAGCTCTTTATACGCTATATACATTTCTCTCCTTTTACATGTGACTTCTTTCCCTCACTTGTCTTTCCCTCTTGGCGTCTCCCTCCTTCTCCCCCGTCACCTCATTTCCAGCCCCAGCCAGCCTGTGGGTGTCTCTGGGGGACAACTGCCAGGTGGGCGGCAGCAGCTCAGAAGGCCAGGCCGCTCTGTTCCTTCCCGTTCAGGGCACCGTCCTTTTCCAAGCTTCTTTTCAGAAAAGGAGGCGCTAGAAAAGCACAACCCCAACTTACAGTCTACTTGGAATTCTAGTTAATTTTTATTTCTCATTTGAGCCTGGTTTTCTGTCCTTTCCAGAAAACCCCCCTCCTCCCAGCCTATAGCTGCCCATTAGTGGATTGGGTGGGATCAGAGTTGTAGAGAAATTTCCAGCTCGGCAAGGTCGGGAGCCTTTGAGGAAAGCACAGCGGGGCGCCCCGATGTCCCCTCTGGTGGCTTAGGTTTTCGGGGCAGCCACTGTCCTCCGTGACTGTCCTGACTCCTCTCTGAATGAACATTGTCTGCGAGACCATCTAGAAACTCCGCTTGAGTGAGAACTGAGGCACACTGTCAGGGCTGTGGGCTGTGTGCTCGCCGTCAAGAACCGTAGAAGATACTTTTCCTCTTAACTGACGTGAAACCTCACTAAAAAATGCGTCATTTATTTAGAAAAAAATATTTTTAAAGATTTTATTCATTTATTTGACTGAGAGACAGCCAGCGAGAGAGGGAACACAAGCAGGGGGAGTGGGAGAGGAAGAAGCAGGCTCCCAGCAGAGCAGGCAGCCTGATGCGGGGCTTGATCCCAGGACTCTGGGATCATGCCCTGAGCCAAAGGCAGATGCTTAACGACTGAGCCACCTAGCCACCCCCATTTATTTTAAAAATTAAACAGGCCGTTTGGAATGGTAAAGCTGGCTTTAAAATTTCTTTAAGAAGCAGATTGCTTTGGCATGGAAAAGTGGTCTTCCATAAAAAAAACCGTGATGTAAAAAATTCAGTTATAAATTGCCTTTTTTTAGAAATGATTTGAAGATTATAGAAACGCATGCATAATGACAATGGCTGGGAGGGAACGTTGAGAACTATATGTGCTTGCCCTGTACGGAGGGTCTCCTCTGTTAATTAGGTTGAAGCAGAACGAGGCTGTGAGCAAATGTCACTTATAAAATGACCACCTATGAGCTAAAATGACATAAGTATGTGTTGGAAGAGATAGAGAAAAGAAAGCAGAGTGAGACTTGTTTCCTGGTGGTTTTGTCTGCGTGTACTTTCCCTAACTTTGAGGGACCCTAATTTGTTTTAAGTCTAAGCTGAAGGAGTTGGGGGTGGAGGAAGTGGACCCTAGAGAAAAGAAGAGCACTAGAGACGAGGGGATGGGAGAGAAGACAGGAGGGTCCAAGGAAGCAGAGTGTGTTCTTGGACTTGTTAGGTGTCATCTGGGTGACTGTTTTCCAGACAGAAACTTGGACCCTTGAAGAGGATCCTTTCCTTGACCTGTTCCCTGACAGTGCTTAGAGCTCTCTCTCTCTCTCTCTCTCAAAGACAAGAAAAACTGGAATCAATCTGGGGAAGATTCAGTGAGGAGGAGAAGGAGGAGAAGCCCTCCGTCCTTGGGATAATCCAGACACCAAGGGCCTCCTTGGAGGGAAAGAAGGGTTCTGTTCTGACATTTTAAGGGGCAGGATTCTGACCTGGGTCTTAGAGCTTTAAAACCAGAAGCTCTCACTGCCCCGGAGATATTTCTTTCTCCTTCCTTCCGGGGAAATGGGTGACTTTGCCTTCAGCATTCGTAGTCAGTGCTCTACCTGCCCGGTGCGCCAAGGGTCAAGACACCGTGTGGAAGTCTTAGATCCTTGGCTCCAAATGCTCCAGCAGAGTGGCCACAGGAAGTGTGTACACACACCTACTCGTGGCTCACCTCTGCGTCTAGGCGAAAGGAAAGTTGGGTTTAGGGGACCTGGTGTGGAGAGCGGCCTGAGACAGAGCCCTGGGGTGAAGCTGAGGTTGCGTACCAGACACCAGCCCTGGTGTCCATCTATGAAGAGTGATCAGAGGCAGGTGGTAGAAACAGGAAGTCCAGGGGTATCAACCCAGTGGGGAGCAGAGGAGGAAGCCTGACAGGATGTCTGGAGGTCTGGGGTCTAGGCACGTTCCCCTCGGTGGACTAACCCACTGATGTAGAGGGAACTGCTTAGAAGGGCACCGGGACCGCTCGGGGGCCTCTTTCCAACATTGTGTGTCAACCTTTTGTTTGCAGCTGTTGTGGACCAGCGCCCCATCAACTACTGCATGACTGGCCTCCATGACTGTGACATACCCCAGCGGGCTCAGTGTCTCTACACGGGAGGGTCCTCCTACACCTGTTCCTGTCTGCCAGGCTTCTCTGGGGATGGCCGAGCCTGCCAAGGTGCGTGGTTGCTCTGATTTTTCTCTCTGTGGAACCTGAAAAAAAAATCCCATCTGCCAATTACCGACTCATGTGGAAATTCAGAGAATTATTCTTTCAACTCTGTTGGATAAATGGGCTGCATTTTGTCTCTCTGCAGTAGTGTGAACCCTGCGTTTTTCTTTGCGGGCTGCTCTCATTGGGGAAGACGATTAGCCTCCCCCCTACTATTTTGTTCTCTGTGACTTGCTCACTTAGGCCACAATTAGACTCCTGCTGTCTGCTAGGAACTGAGGAGATTTTCTTTCACGAAAAGGCACACAACTCTTGGATACGTGGGGCTTGAGGTCCAGCTTTTTGTTTAGTAAGATATATATAGTCATTCCCTTGGCCTGCTCTCACCTTCTGCTCCAACACAAGCCAAGTGCCCTTAGGAATAAATGACTACAGTCAAAGAATAAATGATTGCACTGAATTCTTTTAGACCTGAGGTCAGTCCATTGTTGGCTGCCAAGCTGTTCTTAAAGATGATTTTAGGTAAGAGAACTGTGAAAAAAGTACCCCCACCCCTTGATTTGCAAAATTGCTTAACATTACAGCCTACAGTATTCCTGAAAAGTCCAAGCTTCTCTAAGATTATAATTTCTGAGATATTTTCTTTGCGTTTTTGAACATGTGAATTTTCTCTTGTCTTTGAGGTTTTTCTGTCAGCCGTTAATAATGTCTCCAAACTCTCCAACATTTTTGAAGCTCTCATTTGTGATGAGAAAGGCTCGTTTTATAATGCAAAAGAATCTTCTCTTTTTTCCTTTTGCATGCTTGATTTTCCATGAAAACTCTATCATCAAAGTGAAACACATTTATAAAGACACTAGATAGAAATTGGAGAGTTCGTGTTCTGATGAGTCATGTTTAGTAAATTTTAAATCGCTGTTCCCAGATCAGAAACAAAGTCCCCCAGGGTTGAGCAAGTGGTTTAAATTATTGTGTAAACTATGAATTCCAGAAGAAATTTCATTGTCCCCTGGGCTTGGTGACTGTTTTGCAGACGTGGATGAATGCCAGTCAAGCCGATGTCACCCTGATGCCTTCTGCTACAACACTCCAGGCTCCTTCACGTGCCAGTGCAAACCTGGTTATCACGGAGACGGCTTTCACTGCGTGCCTGGAGGTAAGGTGTCAGAGACGTTTGGAGCTGGTAGGCCATTGCCTTATTCGTGAGTACTGAGTACATTCCCCCGGGAGAGGAGCTGAGGCGGGGAGGTTGGAGTCTCTATGGAGAGTCTCTGGCGTTGTTAAGGTTGGAGATCAGAGCACAGCTGCAGTGTACAACCATGCAGGTTGTGCACTGCCCAACTCTAGGGGGTGCCACACAGACCATAACTGTACAGGCAACCTCGAGTCTGAGCATCCTTGTAACTTGAGCAAGCAGTTCAGGGTAAGAACTGCTCTGTATTAGTCAGGGTTCTCCAAAGAAACAGAGCTAATAGGATATGTATGTGTGCACGCACATGTGTGTGTGTTTATTTGTTTATAAAGAGATTATAAGGAATTGGTTTCACAATTGTAAAGACTTGTAAGTCCCAAGATCTGCAATTAGCAAACTGGAGACCCAGGACAGCCAATATTTCCATTTGAGTCTGAAGGCAGAGAAAAGCTGGTGTCCCAGGTTCGTAGGTCTTTGGGAAGGAAGGATTCTCTCCTACTCAGGGAAGGGCCAGCGTTTTTGTTCTCTTCTATAGCCTTCCACTGATTGGATGAAGCCTATCTGCTTTACTCAGTCTATGAAGGTAAGGGTTAATCTCATCCAAAACATCCTCACAGAAACCCCTAGAATGTTTGACCAAATATCTGGAATATCCCCACCCTGTGGCCCAGTCAAGTTCACAGGTTAAAATTAAGCCATCCCGGCTTCCTGGGAGTCATGGGGTGGGGGTGGGGAGCAGGGGTGAAAGGCCACCACTGGGTGAAAATGCAGGCTGAGGATTCTACAGAATTGTCCGTATTACCTACTATATCTGGAAGTGCGGTTTCTGAAGTTACCTGCTGACCCGAGGCTTGCGTGGTGTCTCATTAGACCATAAGGATAATGATAGTCCTAGGTCCATATCTGGAATCAATCTGGGTACTTAGGAGGCACTCAGCATGTGCTGTTGAATGAAGAAGTGTAATTGGCTGCCATTTGTGTCGAACCTACTATGTGCTAGTTGCTTCACCCATCCTATTTCACGTAATGTTCATAATCATCTTTTTTTAAGAGAGAGAGCACGAATAGGGGTGGGTGTGGGGGGGGAGGGGCAAAGGAGAGAGAGAATCCCAAGCAGACTCCACACCCAGCTGGAGCCCGACGAGGTCTCAATCTCATGACCCTGAGATCACGACGGATCCGAAATTGAGAATCAGATGCTTACCCGCCTGAGCCACCCAGGCGCCCCAGTCGTGTTCATTTTAAAAAGACAACTATGGGAGCGCCTGGGTGGCTCAGTCAGTTAAGCATCTGCCTTCGGTTCAGGTTGGGATCCTGGGGCCCTGAGATCAAGTCCTGCATCGGGCTCCCTGCTCAGAGGGGAGTCTGCTTCTCCCTCCCCCTCTGTTGCTTTCTCTCTATCTTGTTGCAAATAAATAAATAAAATCTAAAAAAAAGAAAGAAAATGAACACGATTGCAATCTCCATTTACACAAAGGATGATGACGCTTAAAAAGATAAAGCCGTAATCAAGGTCCCACTGGTAGTTAAGTGCTGGAACAGAGACCCAAACCCAGGTCTGTCAGATGGACTCCAGCCTGGATTCGGTCCCCTAAGTCACATGATATTCCATCATGAGATTAAGAATATACCTGACACCTCAGACTGGAGTCATGTGATTACTTATTTGTAATTACTGCTGCTGTTATTGGCCAGATATATTTATGCTACTCTCAGTATGTCCTATATATACACAATTGTATAAGGTTTCAACAAAATATCCATTTTACCATCACCTTTTTAAGCAATGAGTAAGTATTCCAATGTTAGCCCGTGAGTGTAGGGCGCTTATGCATTTTATTCCTATGTCCCCAGTATCCAGAGGAGTACGTGGCCCAGGAGGATGCTCACCGATTTGTAGTTGTTGAAAAACAAATGAATGCACCAGTTTCCATGCCTACCAGCAGTAGATAAAAGTATTTATTTTTCCACACTCTCCACAGGGCCAGGTGTGACCAGTTTTTAGGATAGTTGCCCATCCAAAAGGAGAAAAATAATCGATTAAAGTTAAAATTTGGATATATAATACCGCACATTTCTGGTCTACATTGTTTTCTTCTGATGAGAACAAGGATCTGCATACTACCACTTGCACGACAAATCTGGCCCAGCTCCTGTCTTTGTAAATAAAGTTTTATTGGAAAACAGCCATGGTTGTTAGTTTATGTATAGTCTGTGGCTTCTTTAATTTTACAAAGGCTGAGTTCAGCAGTTGTGGTAGAGACTATAAAGTATGCGAAGCCTGAAATATTTACCACCTGGCCCTTGACGGGAAATGTTTCCCAACCCCCAGCCAGGATGAACTGAGGCAGGGCCAAGCTTCTTGTTCCTGAAGTTGTGGGTAAAAACTGTCACGCTGCCCATAAATTCTGATAGGCCGGTTACATAGAGAAGAGTTCGTGATAATCTCAGTCAAGACGTTCCAGCAGCTGCTAAAAATGACTAACATTCGTCGTTTCCTTAGGCTTGCTTCGTATCGCCAGTTCAAAAAGAAGCAGATGTTTCATTTTTTGGTTTTTGGTATTTGTTTTTCACCTCACTCCTTGCCCCTTCTCTAAGGCTCTGTTAACTAAACAGAAACAAACTCAGCCCTGCAGGCTGGGATATGAAGACAGGACAAGGAGAGAACCAGTAAGAGCTAGCTGCTAGGAGTGTTTATGTATTCAATCCTGTTCTTTTAAAAAATTCAACATCTAGTTATATTGTCAAGAGAGAATGTGCGCTAGAAATATATGTGAATGTTTATCGAGTATTGTTGGTAACAAAAAAAAATCTAAACGATTATCAGCAGGAGGAATGGACTAGTGAGTTTTGGTACATTTCATACAATGAAATAATAAACAGCAGTTAAAATGAATGAGCTAGGGTTGATGGATAAATCTCAAAAACATGTTATGCAGGAAAAAAGTAGAGAAGAACGTATACACTATGATCCCTTTTATGTAAAATGGAACGCTGTATGAAAATAAACCTACATGTGTATACATATGTAAGAAAGCTACAAAATGCATATATAGGGATGAAAAACAAAAACTTAGAGCTCACGGTTACCTGCACGGTGGGAGAGAGGCAGTTGGGATCAAGGAGGGCTGCACAGGGGCCGCCTTCCTATTTCTAATTATTTTTTTTTCAGGTGGAATATGAACACAGAGCTTTTCATCATATTTTTCTAAATTTTGTCTAACTAAAATATTTTATGAAATATTAACAGAAAAATAACATGTAGTGTCATCTGGACTCCTACTGCCCAACAGTGAGGTGCAGGGAATCAGACAGTCAGCACGTAATTTGGTTCCTAGTGTGTAAAGTGGGGACGAGTTTTTAAAAAATCAAACTACACTGTCTTTGAGGGTGAGTCAAGTCAGTTACGGTCACTGCTACTGCAGTGTCACCCGATGACAGGCAAGACAAGAAATTCGATTTGTTCCCCCCGCACCTCTGCACTCTTGCCCACGACCCATGTGTGGATTGTGAAATCGGTTCAGTAGACTATTATCTTTTCTTTTCAATGGACTAGAACAGAAAACAATAATCAGGAAAACATCCGAGTATGTAGAGTGTACATAGTAGGAAAACATATCGTTTCATGAAATGACGCTAGTCTCTGTGCGTGGGTGAGGGTGTGCGCACGCACATAACTGCCTGTATGTGTTGAGTTGCTGAGTGAAATGTATTCCTCTGGGTCATGGCCAGAAAGGTTGAAGGCCACCATATTTCACTTGACTCTTGAACAACACGGGGGTTAGAGGCACTGACCCCCCCGCCACACACACGGTTGAAAAATCTGTGTATAACTTTGGACTGCCCAAAAACTTAACTACTAATAGCTGACTGTTGACCAGAAGCCTTACTGATAACATAAACAGTCGATGAACCCATAGTCTGTATGTTACATATGTATTATATACTGTATCCTAACAATAAAGTGAGTTAGAGGAAAGAAAATGCTGTTAAGAAAACCATAAGGAAGAGAAGATACATTTACATACTGTTTGGTAAAAAATCCACAGTTCAGGGGAGTCTGGGAGACTCAGTTAAGCGTCCGACTCTTGGTTTCAGCTCAGGTCATGATCTCAGGGTGGAGGGATAGATCCCAGCATCGATCTCCATGCTCAGCTTGGGGTCTGCTTGAGATTCTCCCTCTCCCTCTCTCTTTCTCTCTAAAATGAATAAATCTTAAAAAAAAAAAATCCACAATTCAGACCTGTGTTGTTCAAGGGTTAATCGTAGTTATCTATTGTACTGTAATAAAGGATCCCCAAAGTTAGCAGCTTAAAACATAAATATTATCACACAGTTCTGAGGGTCAGGAATTCAGGAGCAGCTTAGCTGGGTGGTCTTGGTTCAGGGTCTCTCATTAGGTTGTTGTCAACATATTAGCTGGCGCTACAGTCTTTTCTGAGGTTCATCAGGAACTGAGGGATCAATGTGGTGGCTGGCAGGCCTCTGTTCCTCAGGGGTTGTTGGACTGAAGACTTCAGGTCCTCACAGCCTGGGTCTCTTCACACGGTTGCCTCAGTGACCTTCAAGACCTGGCAGCTGGCTCGCTCCAGAGCAAGTGATGAGAGAGAGAGAGAGAGAGCACATCCAAGATGGAAGCCACGGTCTTTTGTAACCTCATCTGGAAAGTGACCAGCTGTCACTTCTGGTGATACTATTAATCACAGGCCAACCCTCTGACAGTGTGAAAGGCAATTGCCTAAATGTGAGAATGTCAGGAGGCAGGAGATTGGGGCCATCTTGGCAGCTGGCTACCACCTCCACCGACTTTGTCTGGGGGAATATAATTGTCTAGAGGTTTGGAAAGTAGGAGAGCGGATTATTAGTGGATCAAAGAGGCATATACAAAGTCCTGGCTAGAGTTGTAAAGCCTGGTCCTTAAGGGCAAATACCAAGCCTACGGATGTTTGATCACATCTCTTCACACTTGGCACCAGTCACACTTACCAGCATGTTTCACCGAAAGACACACCACACATCTTTCAGAAGTTCAAAGGGCAGGGCTGCAAGGAAAGATGAAAGCATTTAGGATAATACAACTTAAAGAAAAGAAAACTGAGGAACAATTTAATGGACACTTTTTGTTTGTCGTATGTCTTGTCGTTTGTGTTTCATGTGCACTTTGCTTCAAACAAACCCAATGTTAGAAAACTTGAATTTCCCAGTTAGAGCTCGACGGGGGCTTAAGAAATTCTATAATTCATCTCCTTTGGTTTTATAAACAAAGAACATGAGACCTGAATAATTGTTTGGTTTACAAAAAGGTTCCTTGAGGGGCGCCTGGGTGGCTGTCTTTAAGCGTCTGCCTTCGGCTCAGGGCGTGATCCCGGAGTTCTGGGATCGAGCCCCACATCAGGCTCCTCTGCTGGGAGCCTGCTTCTTCCTCTCCCACTCCCCCTGCTTGTGTTCCCTCTCTCGCTGGCTGTCTCTCTCTCTCTGTCAAATAAATAAATCTTTAAAAAAACAAAACAAAACAAAAAAGGTTCCTTGAACTCCTTATATAAGAGATTTCTATGGCAGTTTTTCTCAAAATTGAGTAAGACCCTTTTAAAAAAAAACATTCTTACGGTCTCTACTGTTAGATTATTTTTATTATAGGTAAATCTAGGTGTGTGGAAGAGCCCCTAGGAGCAGCTGGCCCCCTGGTGGGAGATGCAGCAAGAAGCTGAATAAGTAAGGTCTCCCCAGACGAGCTCCTCCACCCCACTGAGTATATCAGAGGCTACAATAGTTATTTATTTGAATTAACACAGAGAAAGAAATTTAATCAGGCAAGGAAATGAAACGCAAGTCAAGAGATTTAAAAGGTGATTTTTTCGGATTTCTCTATTTGATTTTTCTCTCATTTTCTTTGTCCCCAATCTTGAGAAAGTCACCCAGACTTCCTGTTCTTCGCTGGAAAAATATCAGGTCTTGACTGCTTCCTCAGACTGGATGAATAAAAGAAATCTTGCCCAAGTTGTCATTTTATCAGCCAGAAACAGGGCCAGGAAATGTGTGTCCCCTCCCCATCCCGCCTGCAATGGAAAATTCCCCATGGAAGGGTGAGACCCTCAGCAGGGGGCTTCCACTGGAGATACTCCTGCTGCCTGCTGGCCAGGCTGGGAAGCCATCCCAAGAAACTCAGTGACATCACAGCTTTCCATAAACACACTTGAAATTCCATTTCCTGAGTCACAATTGGTAGTTTTCTCCTCCTCTTTATAAGTTCAAGATACACTCTGAAAAGTTCCACTATAAATTTGGGATCACTTGAGATTTTGTATGTTAGCCAAACACCACGTCAACACAAAACTGTCAGCCACATAAAATGGGGCTACCCCTACTTCCTTAAACGTTTGGTGTTGTTGATAGCACACACAACACCGTCTACAGATGTCAGTGGAAGGAAACCGAGTCTGAGGGCCACAGATAATTTCAGTGAGTGCATTAAGCTCACTTGTATATATCACCGTTGACATAACACGTCCAGTATGCATGAGCCGTTCTGGGCACTGGACTCATGGGTGCAGAGGGGCAGGGACTGAGCCAGGAATCCGAAGACCCAGGTTCTAGCTTGAGCTGAGCCACTTCCTAGTGGTGTGGCCTGGGAGCCCCTTCACCAATCTGAGCCTTGAGACTCTCATTTGGTGTAAAAAATGGAGTTGCCTGGTGCATACGATTCTGGTAGAGAATTAAATGCAACACGTGTGAATGGAGACAGTTGATATGGGAACTTGAAAATCCTGTGCCCGTGCAAGATATTGAGGAAGTAAACAACTTCTACTTCCAAGAGCCAACAAAACCCAACATCTTCAAGCAGGTGGCTTATTTGTGTCTTCGTACACAAATTTATTTGGCTCTTTCTACATCAAAGATGTTTGTTTGTTTGTTTGTTTTTTAATATTAGCCCATAAGACAAAGCGAAAGCATACCCACTTTTCCCTTGCCAGGTTCAACGCACATATTCCTGGCCCGCTCACTGCTTCTGACCACGGGAGCAACTACACAAAGCAGGCTAGCGTGAGAACTGGCAGCGTAGACAGAAGGTACCTTAAATACTTACTGGCAACACGCACACTGAATGTCACTGTGGAGGCCATGTGTAGATATAGTCACAAGTAAACATTTGAGTGTGGAATTTCAAATTCCATCTGTATACGCATCGTCTCGTCATATTTCACTTACTCCTCACAATAATACGTGAGGTTAGTTACTGCCGCCATTGCTGTCCGACAGTGAGGGGTGCGGCCTATTCAGCATTGCTGACGTGCCCAGGATAACACCAACAGTGGTGGAACCGAGAGTTAAAAACACTTTCAGACACAAAGTTCTGTGAAACAGATTATTACGTATTACATTACAATATATGTTAGTATATATTAACGTTACAATATATATTAATACGTTAATGTATTAGTTAACACATATTAATATGTGAATTAGCATATTTATATAAAATATCTCCATAACATAACTAGTAATGCCCTAGAGCAGGCATTGATAACTACAGTCCCCACAGGTTTAATCTGGCCCACTGTCTGTTTTTGTAAATAAAGTTTTATTGGAACTCATTCATTTATGTATTAAATGCGGTTGTTTCCATGACACAACTGCAGAGTTGTGGCCGCACTCCAGCCGGTGTGGAGCCAGCTACAGCTCTGCGTACTGGGGAATCGTTGATTCCAGGCCATTCCCCACAGATAGAGAAGTATTTCCTTACCTGGGGATCTGAGTTACACGGTTAAGAGGCCATGTTTCATGCCAAACACAAGCTCATCGTAAAAAGGAAACAAATGTCGGAAAATGTGCTCTGGGGTGTTTAGTCTCCCAAATCTTTGACCTCGACTCAATGTGGATAATCAGGAAGCTCGAGATGATACAAAGGACAAATTTCAGAGAAACAAAGTTTCTTAAAACAGATTTCAGTTTGTTTTAAGATGCCCATCAAGTGATGAATGGATAAACAAAATGTGGTCTAGCCATCCCATGGAATACTAGTCAGCCATAAAAAGGAGTGACGTCCTGATGGATCCTACACCGTGACTGAACCCCGAAAACCTGCCGACTGAGAGCAGCCAGACACAACAGGTCACATGTCGTATGTATGACACGTATGTGTCACATTTATAGAAAATGTCCGGGAGAGGCAATCCATGGAGACAGAACGCAGGTAGCTGGCTGCTGGCTGCCAGGGGCTGGGAGGAGGCGAAGTGGAGAGCAAACTGCTTTTAGGTGTCAGCTTTCCTTTGGAGCGAGGACAGTGAATCAGAATTCCACAGAGGTGGTGGTTGTATCATATCGTGATTAGACTAAATGCCACTGAAGTGTTCACTTTGAAGTAACTAATTTTCTGTTGTGTCAGTTTTGCCTCAGTGTTTATAAACTGAAAAAAAAATCACTTAGAAAAGAAAACATAATCTTCTTGACTGTTACATCCATTAAATAATACGATATTTTAAATTTTAGAAAATGAACAACATAACACCCAGCGATGAGCTTTCACGGGTCTGCGTCTGGCGTGGGTCTCCCGCAGCCACGGCCAGTGGATGCCGCCCGGTGACCCAGCTGACTGCCTCCTCTGTGCTTATCTCTGTCGTAGAAATGGAGAAAACCCGATGCCAGCTGGAGAGAGAACACATCCTTGGGGCAGCGGGGCTGACGGACCCACAGCGGCACGGCCTGTTTGTTCCTGAGTGTGACGAGCACGGGCACTACGTGCCCACCCAGTGCCACGGCAGCATGGGCCAGTGCTGGTGCGTGGATCGCGACGGCCGTGAGCTGGAGGGCACCAGGACCAGGCCCGGGATGAGGCCCCCCTGTAAGTCGGAGAGCAGTGCGGCGCTGGGCTTGGGTCTGAGAAGGGCCTCGGGGACCAGAGTCCTGCTGCCCGTGAGCATCCCTGGGGGCCTTGCCCAGGACACAGGTGACACGTTCTGTCTGCCCTGAATCCTGCACCTCTCCACTAGCCCGGACCCATTCCCTCCCTTCCTGTCTGCCCTCTGCACCCCTCTTCTCTGTCTCCCTCATCATGCCCCCCACTCCATCCATCTCTCTGTCCCCCCACCCTTTCCTCATACCTGTTCTCTTCCTCTCTGTGCACACCTGTGTGTACTAATGCCGGTGGGACCGGCTGCAGGCATACTGCGTTGGTAGCAGGGAGTATGTGTACTGTGGGTCCCCCAGGGCACACTCCCTGCTGTGGCCGCCTGGCCTCCCAACAGCTGCGGGCTGGGATGTGCAGGCTTGGAAGAGGCCAACCGAAGGCCTTCCCTGGGAGGTGCGGGGCCGGGAGTGGGGGGAGCATGAGGCCGGCCGTCTGTGCTGCTCGGGACCCAGTCTGCCTCCACCTCCGTTTCCTCAGTCCCCAGAACCTCGCAGGACAGACGAACAAGTGCAGGGCAGGGCGAGGAGCTCCGTGAGAGAGGAGGGGCCCCATAGACCCAGAGGCTGACGGCGGCAGTGGGCTAACTGGCAGAGCAGTATGTTACCGAGCAGAGGCAAAGGTAGCAGCTCCGGGGAGGCTGGCGTTGAGGAGGCCGATTGTGTCAGCAGGTGCAGGCTGAGAGGTCGGAGAGAGGAAGGAGCACCAAGGGAAGGGTGGCGCGTGCCCAGCAGGGGGTCTGGGGTTGATCCTGAGGGCAGCCGGGAGCCCAGGGAGGGTCTTGAGCAGGCATCAATGTGACCAGGTTCGGGTTTTAGAAGTACCGCTGGCTGATGGGTAGAAACGGAGCTGGAGTGACAGGCCCCAGCAGGTGCCTAACAGGCGAGGGAACTACCAGCTTTGCTGGCAGTGAGTTTGGAGAGGAGGGCTGGATTCCGGACATAGTAAAGAAGTCAGCCAGCCTGGTTTGTGTCACAGACTGGGTACAATGGGCAAGACAGGCAGGCAGGAGAAAGAAGTGGAAATGGCCCCAGCGAGGACCAGGTCCAGCTCTCTCTCTTCAGAGAGCCGGAGACAGAGCCCCAGAAGAGCCATGACTTGTCCATTCCGGGCCCCCTCCCCCTGCAACGCCGGCTGCCTGTCCGTTCTCAGAACATTTGCTCGTCGGGGGAGCCAGAGAGTGGTGCCAGGCATCAGGGTCGGAGTTCAGGAGGCTAGGCTGAACCTGGGGGAGAATGAGCCCCTAACCATCCTTCTGTTCCTGAAGGGGCAGGAGGGGCATGTGCCCACTCGTCGGGTTGTGTCTGTGAGTCACCCGCCCCGTGGGACAGGGCATGTAGGGCAGGTTTGCTTTGAGAGCCCCTCCAGCCTTGGGAAGCTCAGCACCTTCCCCTGGGGGGTGAACTCCGTGGGGGCAGGGATTTTGGGGGGCCTGTTCTTGCTGTCGTTTTGGTTCACTGTGGCAGCCCGTGTCCAAAGCANNNNAGGAATGGTTACATTATTTCTGTTTCTAGTAAGGGGAAGCCTAAGCCGTTGTTGTTGTTGTTGTTGTTGTTTTTCACATGACCTTTAATACTGAACCCATGCCTTGCCTTATCGTCTTCACATATGCCCTTTGTGGTCTTTCTGCTCCTTGTGCTTTTAAATGTACAATGGGCATTGTGTGGCCGTGCAGTTTGTGGTGCCGTGAAGGTGGCATGACCCCGTGTGTGTGTGCGTGCGTGCACCACACACATGCATTGGTGTGTGCTTTCCTGCCGCACGGAGGCCTTGCTCATTGACCTCTCCTGCCACCCAGGTCTGAGTACCGTGGCTCCCCCGATTCACCATGGACCCTCCGTTCCTACCGCCGTGATCCCCCTGCCCCCTGGGACCCACTTACTCTTTGCTCAGACTGGAAAGATCGAGCGCCTCCCCCTGGAAGGAAGCACCATGCAGAAGACAGAAGCCAAAACGATGCTCCACGCCCCGGTGAGTGCCGGCTAATTGCACTTGGGGACAGCTTCTGCTTCGGTGACCGGAAAATCAAGCAGGGGGTAGTTAGTTAGGGGCTTGGCCTCTGGACTCGGGAGCCTCTTGATTTGCGTGTGACCCCAGGTGTCCATCTCTGGATGGGGCCACCGTATCCTCGAGCTGCCTGTGGAGCTCCAGGAGGGGAAGGGAGCAGAAGCAGGAAGGCCTTGCAGAGACCACTGTGGTGTCTGACCCCTTGGGTGGGGGCATCACACGAGTTAGGAGTCCAGTTTGTGTGATCTCCCAGGTCTGACCTTGCCATTCCTGCTAAATTAGTATAGTGGCTCATGTTTGGCAGACCATCAACTCTAGATCCTTATATCTGCCCTGAGGCAATAACAGGCTTTAGCTTTGAGCTTTGCAAAGTGTCAGAGATGCATTTTGTGAGTTAGGGATTTTTATCTGTTAAAGGTTGGACACTTTATTTTTTTTTTT